>NC_092042.1:63150666-63324231 GCF_003086295.3 Arachis hypogaea | reverse complement strand
TGGCTGATGGCTACATCCATCCTCGCAGTGAAAACTATGCCGCACTCTGTCACAGTACGCATCACCGGTGTTCCCGCTCCTACTGGAATGAATCCCTCTTTTTGCGTCTGTCACTAACGCCCAGCAGGTTAAAGTTTGAAGCACGTCACGGTCATTCATTACCGGAATCCTACTCGGAACACCACAGACAAGGTTGGACTTTCCGGATTCCCAGGATCCTACTCGGAATACCACAGACAAGGTGAGACTTTCCGGACCCTCATAAATGCCGCCATCTATCTAGCTTATACCACGAAGATTCTGTTGGGGAATCTAAGAGATACGCATTCAAGCTCTGTTGCATGTAGAACGGAAGTGGTTGTCAATCACAGCGCGTTCATAAGTGAGAATGATAATGAGGGTAATTTGACTCATAACATTCATCATGTTCTTGGGTACGAATGAATATCTTGGAATAAGAATAAGAGAGATTTGAATAAAAGAAAATAGAACTTCATTAATACTTGAGGTACAGCAGAGCTCCACACCCTTAATCTATGGTGTGCAGAAACTCCACCGTTAAAATACATAAGAAAGAGTTCAGGCATGGCCGAATGGCCAGCCCTCCCATGATCAATGACGATGAAAAACAAAATGGCAAAGATATCTAATACAATAGATAAATGTCTATATATACTAGACTAGCTCTAGGTTTACATGAGTAAGTAATTGATGCATAAATTCACTTCGGGGCCACTTGGTGTATGCTTGGGCTGAGCTTAATCTTTCCACGAGCTAAGGCATTCTTGGCGTGAACTCTGAGTTATGACGTGTTTTGGGCGTTCAACTCCGGATCATGACGTTTTTCTGGCGTTTAACTCCAGACAGCAGCGTGTACTTGGCGTTTAACGCCAAGTTACGTCTTCATTATTCGAATAAAGTATGGACTATTATATATTGCTGGAAAGCCCTGGATGTCTACTTTCCAACGCCGTTGAGAGCGCGCCAATTGGAGTTCTGTAGCTCCAGAAAATCTATTTCGAGTGCAGGGAGGTCAGATCCAACAGCATCAGCAGTCCTTTTGTCAGCCTTCTTAGAGTTTTGCTCAAATCCCTCAATTTCAGTCAGAATTTACCTGAAATCACAGAAAAACACACAAACTCATAGTAAAGTCCAGAAATGTGAATTTAACATAAAAACTATGAAAACATCCCTAAAAGTAGCTCAAACTTACTAAAAACTATATAAAAACAATGCCAAAAAGCGTATAAATTATCCGCTCATCACAACACCAAACTTAAATTGTTGCTTGTCCCCAAGCAACTGAAAATCAAATAGGATAAAAAGAAGAGAATATACTATAAAGTCCAAAATATCAATGAATATTAATTTAATTAGATGAGCGGGACTTGTAGCTTTTTGCTTCTGAACAGTTTTGGCATCTCACTTTTTCCTTTGTAGTTCAGAGTGATTGGCTTCTCTAGGAACTTAGAATTTCAGATAGTGTTATTGACTTTCCTAGTTAGGCATGTTGATTCTTGAACACAGCTACTTATGAGTCTTGGCTGTGGCCCTAAGCACTTTGTCTTCCAGTATTACCACCGGATACACAAATGCCACAGACACATAACTGGGTGAACCTTTTCAGATTGTGACTCAGCTTTGCTAAAGTCCCCAGTTAGTGGTGTCCAGAGCTCTTAAGCACACTCTTTGCTTTGATCACGACTTTAACCACTTAGTCTCAAGCTTTTCACTTGGACCTTCATGACACAAGCACATGTTAGGGACAGCTTGATTTAGCCGCTTAGGCCTGGATTTTACTTCCTTGGGCCCTCCTATCCATTGATGCTCAAAGCCTTGGATCCTTGCTACCTTGCCTTTTGGTTTTAACTATGCTTTTCTGCTTGCTTTTTCTTTTATTTTTTTTTCGCCATCTTTTTTTTCACTGCTTTTCTTGCTTCAAGAATCAATTCATGATTTTTCAGTTCATCAATAACATTTCTCTTTGTTCATCATTCTTTCAAGAACCAAAATTTTAACACTCATAAACAACAAGATCAAAAATATGCACTGTTCAAGCATTCATTCAGAAAACAAAAATTATTGCCACCACATCAATATAATTAAATTAAATTCACTAATAATTTCGAAAATTATGTACTTCTTGTTCTTTTGAATTAAAACATTTTTCATTTAAGAGAGGTGAAAGACTAATGGATTTTATTCATAGCTTTAAGGCATGGTTACACACTAATGATCATGAAGTAGAAACACAAAAAGCATAGACAAACATAATACTTAAAAACAGAAAACAGAAAGAAAATAAAGAACAAGGAATGAATCCACCTCTAGTGGCGTCTTCTTCTTGAAGGACCAATGATGTTCTTCAACTCTTCTATGTCCCTTCCTTGCCTTTGTTGCTCCTCCCTCATAGCTCTTTGATCTTCTCTTATTTCTTGGAGAGTGAGGGCGTGTTCATGGTGTTCCACCCTTAATTGTTCAACATTATGGCTCAAGTCTTCCAAAGAGGTACTAAGTTGCTCCCAATAGTTGTTGGGAGGAAAGTGCATTCCTTGAGGCATTTGTTGATGATGAACTTCCTCATGTTCTTCTTGAGGGCCGTGAGGAACTTCTCTTGTTTGCTCCATCCTCTTCTTTGTGATGGGCTTGTCTTCTTCAATGGAGGCATCTCCATCTATGATAACTCCAGCTGAGTAGCATAAATGGCATATGAGGTGGGGGAAGGCTAGCCGTGCCATGTATGAAGGCTTGTCAGCTATTTTGCAGAGTTCATTAGATATGACTTCATGAACCTCTACTTCCTCTCCAATCATGATGCTATGAATCATGATTGCCCGATCCACAGTAACTTCAGATCGGTTGCTTGTAGGGATGATGGATCTTTGGATGAACTCCAACCATCCTCTAGCTACAGGCTTGAGGTCCAGTCTTCTTAGTTGGACTGGTTTGCCTTTGGAGTTTACTCTCCATTGGGCGCCTTCCACACAAATGTCCATTAGGACTTGGTCCAACCTTTGATTGAAGTTGATCCTTCTTGTGTAGGGGCGTTCATCACCTTGCATCATGGGTAGATGAAACGCCAACCTTACATTTTCCGGACTGAAATCTAAGTATTTCCCCCGAACCATTGTGATATAGTTCTTTGGATTCGGGTTCATACTTTGATCATGGTTCCTAGTGATCCATGCATTAGCATAGAACTCTTGAACCATCAATAATCCGACTTGTTGCATGGGGTTGGTTATGACTTCCCACCCTCTTCTTTGGATCTCATGTCAGATTTCCGGATACTCATTCTTTTTGAGCTTGAAAGGGACCTCGGGGATCACCTTCTTCTTTGCCACAACATCATAGAAGTGGTCTTGGTGGCTCTTGGAGATGAATCTCTCTTTTCCCATGACTCGGAAGTGGAAGCTTTTGCCTTCCCTTTTCCTTTTCTTGAGGAAACTCCGGTCTTGGGTGCCATTGATGGTGAATGAAAAATAAAAAGCTTAGGCTTTTTACCACACCAAACTTAAAATTTGCTCGTCCTCGAGCAAAAAAGAAAAGAAGAGTAGAAGAAGAAGAAGAGAATATGGAAGAGAGGGAGAGAAGTGGGTTCGGCTATAGGAGAGAAGAAGGGGTTGTGTTGTGTGAAAATGAAGAAGAAAGGAGAGGATTTATAGGGAGAGGGAGGGTTGGGATTCGGCCATTTTGGGGGGAATGGGTGGGAAATTGAATTTGAATTTGATGAGGGTAGGTGGGGTTTATGGGGAAGAGGAGGTTGATGTGAATGGTGCATGGGGAATTGGGAAGAGGGGTTGAGGTGATTGGTGAAGGTTTTTGGGAAGTGTGACATTGAAAATGAGATTTGGATTAGGAGAGTGTGATTAGGATTAAAAGAAAGGTAGGTGGGGATCCTGTGGGGTCCACAGATCCTGAGGTGGGGATCCTGTGGGGTCCACAGATCCTGAGGTGAAAAGAAATACCATTCCTTCACCATATAGGCATGTAAATTGCCTTCATGCACCATTCTGGCGTTCAAACGCCCATTGGTGCATGTTCTGGGCGTTAAACGCCCATGTAATGCTTGTTTCTGGCGTTGAACGCCAGTTTCAAGCTTGTTTCTGGCGTTCAGCGCCAGATTGTCCTCTGCGTGCGCATCCTGGCGTTAAACGCCAGGATGTAGCTTGTTTTGGGCGTTCAGCGCCAGGAAGATGCTCTGCTCTGGCGTTGAACGCCAGCCAGATGCATCTTCTGGGCGTTGAACGCCAGCCCGTGCGTCCTCCAGGGTGAAAAATTTTTTCTTCTGTTTTTGACTCTGTTTTTAATTTTTTGATTTTTTTCGTGACTCCTCATGATCATGTACCTAATTCAACACAAAAATAACACCAAAACAAAATAAAATAAAATTAGATAAATAAAATTGGGTTGCCTCCCAACAAGCGCTTCTTTAATGTCAATAGCTTGACAGTGGCTCTCAGGGAGCCACAGAGCAATCAAGTCAATGTTGTCTAGTCCCAACACCAAACTTAGAGTTTGGATATGGGGTTTGAACACCAAACTTAGAGTTTGGTTGTGGCTTCACAACACCAAACTTAGAGTCTGACTGTGTGGGCTCTTCTTGACCTTGAACTGAGAGAAGCTCTTCATGCTTGCTCTCTTTTGTCACAGAGGGATTCCATGTGCTTGAAACACAAGGTATTCCCCATTCAATTGAAGGACTAATTCTCCTCTGTTGACATCTATCACAGCTCCTGCTGTGGCTAGGAAAGGTCTTCCTAGGATGATGCATTCATCATCTTCCTTCCTAGTGTCTAGGATTATGAAATCAGTAGGGATGTAAAGGCCTTCAACCTTTACTAGCATGTCCTCTACCATTCCATAAGCTTGTCTTATGGATTTATCTGCCAATTGTAATGAGAACAAGGCAGGTTGTACCTCAATGATTCCTAGCTTCTCCATTACAGAGAGTGGCATAAGGTTTATCCCTGACCCAAGATCACACAGAGCTTTTTCAAAGCTCATGGTGCCAATGGTGCAAGGTATTAAGAACTTGCCAGGATCTTGTTTCTTTTGAGGTAGAGTTTCCTGAATCCAAGTCTCTAATTCACTAATGAGCAAAGGAGGTTCACTTTCCCAAGTCTCATTACCAAATAGCTTGGCATTCAGCTTCATGATAGCCCCTAGATATTGAGCAACTTGCTCTCCAGTCACATCTTCATCCTCTTCAGAGGATGAATAATAGTCAGAGCTCATGAATGGCAGAAGGAGATTTAGTGGAATCTCTATGGTCTCTGTATGAGCCTCAGATTCCTCAGGATCCTTATTAGGAAGCTCCTTCTTGCTTGGAGGACGTCCCAGGAGGTCTTCCTCACTGGGATTTTCGTCCTCCTCCTCCTTTGTGCATTCGGCCATGTTGACTAAGTCAATGGCTTTGCACTCTCCTTTTGGATTCTCTTCTGTATTGCTTGGGAGAGTAATGGGAGGAGTTTCAATAACTTTCTTACTCAGCTGGCCTACTTGTGCCTCCAAATTTCTAATGGAAGATCTGGTTTCATTCATGAAACTGAAAGTGGCCTTTGACAGATCAGAGACTATATTAGCTAAATTAGAATTGTTTTGTTCAGCATTCTCTGTCTGTTGCTGAGAAGATGATGGATATGGCTTATTATTATTCAGCCTATTGCGTCCACCATTATTAAAGCCTTGTTGAGGCTTCTGTTGATCCTTCCATGAGAAATTTGGATGATTTCTCCATGATGGGTTATAAGTGTTTCCATAAGGTTCACCCAGATAATTAACCTCTGCCATGGCAGGGTTCTCAGGATCATAAGCTTCTTCAGAAGCTGCCTCTCTAGTACTGTTGGATGCATTTTGCAATCCATTCAGATTTTGAGAGATCATGTTGACCTGTTGAGTCAACACATTATTCTGTGCCAATATGGCATTCAGAGCATCAATTTCAAGAACTCCTTTCTTCTGAGGGACCCCATTATTCGCGGAATTCCTCTCAGAGGTATACATGAACTGGTTGTTAGCAACCATGTCAATGAGTTCTTGAGCCTCTTCAGGCGTTTTCTTCAGGTGAATAGATCCACCTGCAGAATGATCCAGTGACATTTTCGAAAATTCAGAGAGACCATAATAGAATATATCTAATATGGTCCATTCTGAAAACATGTCAGATGGACATCTTTTGGTCAGTTGCTTGTATCTTTCCCAATCTTCATAGAGGGATTCACCATCTTTTTGCTTGAAGGTTTGAACATCCACTCTCAGCTTGCTCAACTTTTGAGGAGGAAAAATTTATCCAGAAAGGCAGTGACCAGCTTATCCCAAGAGTCCAGGCTATCCTTAGGTTGTGGGTCCAACCATATTCTAGCTCTGTCTCTTACAGCAAAAGGGAAAAGCATAAGTCTGTAGACTTCAGGATTAACTCCATTCGTCTTTACAGTATCACAGACCTGCAAGAACTCAGTTAAGAACTGGTAAGGATCTTCAGATGGAAGTCCATAAAACTTGCAGTTTTGTTGCATTAATGCAACTAGTTGAGGCTTAAGCTCAAAGTTATTGGCTCCAATGGCAGGAATGGAGATGCTTCTTCCATCAAACTTGGACGTTGCCTTTGTGAAGTCACCAAGCATTCTCCTTGCATTATTATTATTATTATTTTCGGCTGCCATCTCCTTCTCTTGTTCGAAAATTTCTGAAAGGTTATTTCTGGATTGTTGTAATTTAGCTTCTCTTAATTTTCTCTTCAGAGTCCTTTCAGGTTCTGGATCAGCTTCAACAAGAGTGCCTTTATCCTTGTTCCTGCTCATAAGAAAGAGAAGAAAACAAGAAAAGAAAAAGGAATCCTCTATGTCACAGTATAGAGATTCCTTTATGTTAGTAGAAGAAGATAGGGGTATAAGAAAGAAGACGGATGGATTTGTAGATGAAGAGAGGTGAAGAGAAGTGTTAGTAATTAAATAATTAAATAGAAGAAGAGATGAGAGGGAGAGAAAAATTCGAAAATAATTTTTGAAAAAGGGTTAGTATTTTCGAAAATTAGAGATAAAATATAATTAAAATTAAAATTTAAAACAAAAAGAATTTTTGAAAAAGAGAGGGAGAATTTTCGAAAATTAGAGAGGGAAAAGTAGTTAGGTGGTTTTGAAAAAGATAAGAAACAAACAAAAAGTCAGTTAGTTGATTGAAAAGATTTTGAAATCAAATTTTGAAAAAGATAAGAAGATAAGAAGTTAGATAAGATATTTTGAAATCAAATTTTGAAAAAGATAAAATTTTGAAAAAGATAAGATAAAAGATAAAAAGATATATTTGAAAAAAAATATTTTGAAAAAGATTTAATTTTAAAATTGACTTAACTAACAAGAAACTACAAGATAAGATTCTAGAACTTAAAGATTGAACCTTTCTTAACAAGAAAGTAACAAACTTCAAATTTTTGAACCAATCACATTAATTGTTAGCTAATTTTTGAAAATTGGATAAAAAGATAAGAAAAAGATTTTGAAAATATTTTGAAAAATAATTTTGAAATTTTCGAAAATCATAAAAAAAATGAAAAAGATATGATTTTTGAAAAAGATTTTGAAAAAATAAGATTTTTAAAATTGAAATTTTGACTTGACTTGTAAGAAACAACTAATTTTAAAAATTTTTGACCAAGTCAACCCAAAATTTCGAAAATTTTGGAGGGAAATAAGGAAAAGATATTTTTGATTTTTAAAATTTTAAAGAAAAACACAAAAATGACCCAAAACATGAAAATTTTGGATCAAGACACAAGATGCATGCAAGAGTGCTATGAATGTCAAGATGAACACCAAGAACACTTTGAAGATCTTGATGAACATCAAGAACATATTTTTGAAAAATTTTTTGATGCAAAGAAAACATGCAAGACACCAAACTTAGAAATCTTTAATGCATGAAAAATATGAATGCAAAAATGCACATGAAAAACAACAAAAGACACAAAACAAGAAATCATCAAGATCAAACAAGGAAACTTGTCAAGAACAACTTGAAGATCATGAAGAACACTATGAATGCATGGGATTTTCGAAAAAAATGCAAGAAAAATTTTAAAAGCATGCAATTGACACCAAACTTAAAAATTGACTCAAGACTCTAACAAGAAACACAAAATATTTTTGATTTTTATGATTTTCTAATTTTTTTGTATTTTTATTGATTTTTTCGAAAAACATTTTTGGAAAAACGAAAAATAAAAGAAAAATTTTTGAAAAAGATTTTTGAAAAGAAAATTACCTAATCTGAGCAACAAGATGAACCGTCAGTTGTCCATACTCGAACAATCCCCGGCAACGGCGCCAAAAACTTGGTGGACGAAATTGTGATTCCTTTTTTCTTGTAATTGGATTTTAGAAATTGGCACTAGTGGACACAACTCCGTTCAACTAACCAGCAAGTGTACTGGGTCGTCCAAGTAATAAACCTTACGTGAGTAAGGGTCGAATCCACAGAGATTGTTGGTATGAAGCAAGCTGTGGTCACCTTGCAAATCTCAGTTAGGCAGATTAAAAATGGTTTATAGGTTTTCGAATAATTAATAATAAAAAGAAGAAATAATAAAAGGGATAGAACACTTATGCAGATTTATTGGTGGGAATTTCAGATAAGCGGATGGAGATGCTGTAGAGCTCTTGGACGCCTGTTCTCCTACTCCTTCTACTCAGTCCTTCTTACTCCTTTCCATGGCAAGCTTTGTATAGGGGTTCACCATCAACTGTGGCTACTTTCATTCCTCACGGGGAAATATCCTGTGCGGCTGTCACTCGCACAGCTAACCAGTCTGGAGGCATCACCCATGGCTGATGGCTACATCCCATCCTCGCAGTGAAAACTATGCTAACGCACTCTGTCACAGTACGGCTAATCACCGGTTGGTTCCCGCTCCTACTGGAATAGAATCCCTCTTTTGCGTCTGTCACTAACGCCCAGCAGGTTAAAGTTTGAAGCACGTCACGGTCATTCATTACCGGAATCCTACTCGGAACACCACAGACAAGGTTGGACTTTCCGGATTCCCAGGATCCTACTCGGAATACCACAGACAAGGTGAGACTTTCCGGACCCTCATAAATGCCGCCATCTATCTAGCTTATACCACGAAGATTCTGTTGGGGAATCTAAGAGATACGCATTCAAGCTCTGTTGCATGTAGAACGGAAGTGGTTGTCAATCACGCGCGTTCATAAGTGAGAATGATAATGAGGGTAATTTTGACTCATAACATTCATCATGTTCTTGGGTACGAATGAATATCTTGGAATAAGAATAAGAGAGATTTGAATAAAAGAAAATAGAATTCATTAATACTTGAGGTACAGCAGAGCTCCACACCCTTAATCTATGGTGTGCAGAAACTCCACCGTTGAAAATATATAAGCAAAGAGTTCAGGCATGGCCGAATGGCCAGCCCTCTCCATGATCAAGTGACCGAATGAAAAAGACTAAAAATGGTCAAAAGATATCTAATACAATAGATAAATGTTCTATATATACTAGACTAGCTTCTAGGGTTTACATGAGTAAGTAATTGATGCATAAATTCACTTCCGGGGCCCACTTGGTGTATGCTTGGGCTGAGCTTAATCTTTCCACGAGCTAAGGCATATCTTGGCGTTGAACTCTGAGTTATGACGTGTTTTGGGCGTTCAACTCCGGATCATGACGTTTTTCTGGCGTTTAACTCCAGACAGCAGCGTGTACTTGGCGTTTAACGCCAAGTTACGTCTTCATTATTCGAATAAAGTATAGACTATTATATATTGCTGGAAAGCCCTGGATGTCTACTTTCCAACGCCGTTGAGAGCGCGCCAATTGGAGTTCTGTAGCTCCAGAAAATCCATTTCGAGTGCAGGGAGGTCAGATTCCAACAGCATCAGCAGTCCTTTTGTCAGCCTTCTTCAGAGTTTTGCTCAAATCCCTCAATTTCAGTCAGAATTTACCTGAAATCACAGAAAAACACACAAACTCATAGTAAAGTCCAGAAATGTGAATTTAACATAAAAACTAGTGAAAACATCCCTAAAAGTAGCTCAAACTTACTAAAAACTATATAAAAACAATGCCAAAAAGCGTATAAATTATCCGCTCATCACAACACCAAACTTAAATTGTTGCTTGTCCCCAAGCAACTGAAAATCAAATAGGATAAAAAGAAGAGAATATACTATAAAGTCCAAAATATCAATGAATATTAATTTAATTAGATGAGCGGGACTTGTAGCTTTTTGCTTCTGAACAGTTTTGGCATCTCACTTTTTCCTTTGTAGTTCAGAGTGATTGGCTTCTCTAGGAACTTAGAATTTCAGATAGTGTTATTGACTTTCCTAGTTAGGCATGTTGATTCTTGAACACAGCTACTTATGAGTCTTGGCTGTGGCCCTAAGCACTTTGTCTTCCAGTATTACCACCGGATACACAAATGCCACAGACACATAACTGGGTGAACCTTTTCAGATTGTGACTCAGCTTTGCTAAAGTCCCCAGTTAGTGGTGTCCAGAGCTCTTAAGCACACTCTTTTGCTCTTGATCACGACTTTAACCACTTAGTCTCAAGCTTTTCACTTGGACCTTCATGACACAAGCACATGGTTAGGGACAGCTTGATTTAGCCGCTTAGGCCTGGATTTTACTTCCTTGGGCCCTCCTATCCATTGATGCTCAAAGCCTTGGATCCTTGCTACCCTTGCCTTTTGGTTTTAAGGGCTATTGGCTTTTTCTGCTTGCTTTTTCTTTCTATTTTTTTTTTCGCCATCTTTTTTTTTCACTGCTTTTTCTTGCTTCAAGAATCAATTCATGAATTTTTCAGTTCATCAATAACATTTCTCTTTGTTCATCATTCTTTCAAGAACCAATAATTTTAACACTCATAAACAACAAGATCAAAAATATGCACTGTTCAAGCATTCATTCAGAAAACAAAAATTATTGCCACCACATCAATATAATTAAATTAAATTCACTAATAATTTCGAAAATTATGTACTTCTTGTTCTTTTTGAATTAAAACATTTTTCATTTAAGAGAGGTGAAAGACTAATGGATTTTATTCATAGCTTTAAGGCATGGTTACACACTAATGATCATGAAGTAGAAACACAAAAAGCATAGACAAACATAATACTTAAAAACAGAAAACAGAAAGAAAATAAAGAACAAGGAATGAATCCACCTCTTAGTGGCGTCTTCTTCTTGAAGGACCAATGATGTTCTTCAACTCTTCTATGTCCCTTCCTTGCCTTTGTTGCTCCTCCCTCATAGCTCTTTGATCTTCTCTTATTTCTTGGAGAGTGAGGGCGTGTTCATGGTGTTCCACCCTTAATTGTTCAACATTATGGCTCAAGTCTTCCAAAGAGGTACTAAGTTGCTCCCAATAGTTGTTGGGAGGAAAGTGCATTCCTTGAGGCATTTGTTGATGATGAACTTCCTCATGTTCTTCTTGAGGGCCGTGAGGAACTTCTCTTGTTTGCTCCATCCTCTTCTTTGTGATGGGCTTGTCTTCTTCAATGGAGGCATCTCCATCTATGATAACTCCAGCTGAGTAGCATAAATGGCATATGAGGTGGGGGAAGGCTAGCCGTGCCATGTATGAAGGCTTGTCAGCTATTTTGCAGAGTTCATTAGATATGACTTCATGAACCTCTACTTCCTCTCCAATCATGATGCTATGAATCATGATTGCCCGATCCACAGTAACTTCAGATCGGTTGCTTGTAGGGATGATGGATCTTTGGATGAACTCCAACCATCCTCTAGCTACAGGCTTGAGGTCCAGTCTTCTTAGTTGGACTGGTTTGCCTTTGGAGTTTACTCTCCATTGGGCGCCTTCCACACAAATGTCCATTAGGACTTGGTCCAACCTTTGATTGAAGTTGATCCTTCTTGTGTAGGGGCGTTCATCACCTTGCATCATGGGTAGATGAAACGCCAACCTTACATTTTCCGGACTGAAATCTAAGTATTTCCCCCGAACCATTGTGATATAGTTCTTTGGATTCGGGTTCATACTTTGATCATGGTTCCTAGTGATCCATGCATTAGCATAGAACTCTTGAACCATCAATAATCCGACTTGTTGCATGGGGTTGGTTATGACTTTCCACCCTCTTCTTTGGATCTCATGTCGGATTTCCGGAGACTCATTCTTTTTGAGCTTGAAAGGGACCTCGGGGATCACCTTCTTCTTTGCCACAACATCATAGAAGTGGTCTTGGTGGCTCTTGGAGATGAATCTCTCTTTTTCCCATGACTCGGAAGTGGAAGCTTTTGCCTTCCCTTTTCCTTTTCTTGAGGAAACTCCGGTCTTGGGTGCCATTGATGGTGAATGAAAAATAAAAAGCTTAGGCTTTTTACCACACCAAACTTAAAATTTGCTCGTCCTCGAGCAAAAAAAGAAAAGAAGAGTAGTAGAAGAAGAAGAGAATATGGAAGAGAGGGAGAGAAGTGGGTTCGGCTATAGGAGAGAAGAAGGGGTTTGTGTTGTGTGAAAATGAAGAAGAAAGGAGAGGTATTTATAGGGAGAGGGAGGGTTGGGATTCGGCCATTTTGGGGGGAATGGGTGGGAAATTGAATTTGAATTTGATGAGGGTAGGTGGGGTTTATGGGGAAGAGGAGGTTGATGTGAATGGTGCATGGGGGAATTGGGAAGAGGGGTTGAGGTGATTGGTGAAGGTTTTTGGGAAGTGTGACATTGAAAATGAGATTTGGATTAGGAGAGTGTGATTAGGATTAAAAGAAAAGGTAGGTGGGGATCCTGTGGGGTCCACAGATCCTGAGGTGGGGATCCTGTGGGGTTCACAGATCCTGAGGTGAAAAGAAATACCATTCCTTCACTATATAGGCGTGTAAATTGCCTTCATGCACCATTCTGGCGTTCAAACGCCCATTGGTGCATGTTCTGGGCGTTAAACGCCCATGTAATGCTTGTTTCTGGCGTTGAACGCCGGTTTCAAGCTTGTTTCTGGCGTTCAGCGCCAGATTGTCCTCTGCGTGCGCATCCTGGCGTTAAACGCCAGGATGTAGCTTGTTTTGGGCGTTCAGCGCCAGGAAGATGCTCTGCTCTGGCGTTGAACGCCAGCCAGATGCATCTTCTGGGCGTTGAACGCCAGCCCGTGCGTCCTCCAGGGTGAAAAATATTTTCTTCTGTTTTTGACTCTGTTTTTAATTTTTTGATTTTTTTCGTGACTCCTCATGATCATGTACCTAATTCAACACAAAAATAACACCAAAACAAAATAAAATAAAATTAGATAAATAAAATTGGGTTGCCTCCCAACAAGCGCTTCTTTAATGTCAATAGCTTGACAGTGGCTCTCAGGGAGCCACAGAGCAATCAAGTCAATGTTGTCTAGTCCCAACACCAAACCTAGAGTTTGGATATGGGGTTTGAACACCAAACTTAGAGTTTGGTTGTGGCTTCACAACACCAAACTTAGAGTCTGACTGTGTGGGCTCTTCTTGACCTTGAACTGAGAGAAGCTCTTCATGCTTGCTCTCTTTTGTCACAGAGGGATTTCCATGTGCTTGAAACACAAGGTATTCCCCATTCAATTGAAGGACTAATTCTCCTCTGTTGACATCTATCACAGCTCCTGCTGTGGCTAGGAAAGGTCTTCCTAGGATGATGCATTCATCATCTTCCTTCCTAGTGTCTAGGATTATGAAATCAGTAGGGATGTAAAGGCCTTCAACCTTTACTAGCATGTCCTCTACCATTCCATAAGCTTGTCTTATGGATTTATCTGCCAATTGTAATGAGAACAAGGCAGGTTGTACCTCAATGATTCCTAGCTTCTCCATTACAGAGAGTGGCATAAGGTTTATCCCTGACCCAAGATCACACAGAGCTTTTTCAAAGCTCATGGTGCCAATGGTGCAAGGTATTAAGAACTTGCCAGGATCTTGTTTCTTTTGAGGTAGAGTTTCCTGAATCCAAGTCTCTAATTCACTAATGAGCAAAGGAGGTTCACTTTCCCAAGTCTCATTACCAAATAGCTTGGCATTCAGCTTCATGATAGCCCCTAGATATTGAGCAACTTGCTCTCCAGTCACATCTTCATCCTCTTCAGAGGATGAATAATAGTCAGAGCTCATGAATGGCAGAAGGAGATTTAGTGGAATCTCTATGGTCTCTGTATGAGCCTCAGATTCCTCAGGATCCTTATTAGGAAGCTCCTTCTTGCTTGGAGGACGTCCCAGGAGGTCTTCCTCACTGGGATTTTCGTCCTCCTCCTCCTTTGTGCATTCGGCCATGTTGACTAAGTCAATGGCTTTGCACTCTCCTTTTGGATTCTCTTCTGTATTGCTTGGGAGAGTACTGGGAGGAGTTTCAATAACTTTCTTACTCAGCTGGCCTACTTGTGCCTCCAAATTTCTAATGGAAGATCTGGTTTCATTCATGAAACTGAAAGTGGCCTTTGACAGATCAGAGACTATATTAGCTAAATTAGAATTGTTTTGTTCAGCATTCTCTGTCTGTTGCTGAGAAGATGATGGATATGGCTTATTATTATTCAGCCTATTGCGTCCACCATTATTAAAGCCTTGTTGAGGCTTCTGTTGATCCTTCCATGAGAAATTTGGATGATTTCTCCACGATGGGTTATAAGTGTTTCCATAAGGTTCACCCAGATAATTAACCTCTGCCATGGCAGGGTTCTCAGGATCATAAGCTTCTTCAGAAGCTGCCTCTCTAGTACTGTTGGATGCATTTTGCAATCCATTCAGATTTTGAGAGATCATGTTGACCTGTTGAGTCAACACATTATTCTGTGCCAATATGGCATTCAGAGCATCAATTTCAAGAACTCCTTTCTTCTGAGGGACCCCATTATTCACGGAATTCCTCTCAGAGGTATACATGAACTGGTTGTTAGCAACCATGTCAATGAGTTCTTGAGCCTCTTCAGGCGTTTTCTTCAGGTGAATAGATCCACCTGCAGAATGATCCAGTGACATTTTCGAAAATTCAGAGAGACCATAATAGAATATATCTAATATGGTCCATTCTGAAAACATGTCAGATGGACATCTTTTGGTCAGTTGCTTGTATCTTTCCCAAGCTTCATAGAGGGATTCACCATCTTTTTGCTTGAAGGTTTGAACATCCACTCTCAGCTTGCTCAACTTTTGAGGAGGAAAGAATTTATCCAGAAAGGCAGTGACCAGCTTATCCCAAGAGTCCAGGCTATCCTTAGGTTGTGAGTCCAACCATATTCTAGCTCTGTCTCTTACAGCAAAAGGGAAAAGCATAAGTCTGTAGACTTCAGGATTAACTCCATTCGTCTTTACAGTATCACAGACCTGCAAGAACTCAGTTAAGAACTGGTAAGGATCTTCAGATGGAAGTCCATAAAACTTGCAGTTTTGTTGCATTAATGCAACTAGTTGAGGCTTAAGCTCAAAGTTATTGGCTCCAATGGCAGGAATGGAGATGCTTCTTCCATCAAACTTGGACGTTGCCTTTGTGAAGTCACCAAGCATTCTCCTTGCATTATTATTATTATTATTTTCGGCTGCCATCTCCTTCTCTTGTTCGAAAATTTCTGAAAGGTTATTTCTGGATTGTTGTAATTTAGCTTCTCTTAATTTTCTCTTCAGAGTCCTTTCAGGTTCTGGATCAGCTTCAACAAGAGTGCCTTTATCCTTGTTCCTGCTCATAAGAAAGAGAAGAAAACAAGAAAAGAAAAAGGAATCCTCTATGTCACAGTATAGAGATTCCTTTATGTTAGTAGAAGAAGATAGGGGTATAAGAAAGAAGACGGATGGATTTGTAGATGAAGAGAGGTGAAGAGAAGTGTTAGTAATTAAATAATTAAATAGAAGAAGAGATGAGAGGGAGAGAAAAATTCGAAAATAATTTTTGAAAAAGGGGTTAGTATTTTCGAAAATTAGAGATAAAATATAATTAAAATTAAAATTTAAAACAAAAAGAATTTTTGAAAAAGAGAGGGAGAATTTTCGAAAATTAGAGAGGGAAAAGTAGTTAGGTGGTTTTGAAAAAGATAAGAAACAAACAAAAAGTCAGTTAGTTGATTGAAAAAGATTTTGAAATCAAATTTTGAAAAAGATAAGAAGATAAGAAGTTAGATAAGATATTTTGAAATCAAATTTTGAAAAAGATAAAATTTTGAAAAAGATAAGATAAAAGATAAAAAGATATATTTGAAAAAGATTTAATTTTAAAATTGACTTAACTAACAAGAAACTACAAGATAAGATTCTAGAACTTAAAGATTGAACCTTTCTTAACAAGAAAGTAACAAACTTCAAATTTTTGAACCAATCACATTAATTGTTAGCTAATTTTTCGAAAATTGGATAAAAAGATAAGAAAAAGATTTTGAAAATATTTTGAAAAATAATTTTGAAATTTTCGAAAATCATAAAAAAAATGAAAAAGATATGATTTTTGAAAAAGATTTTGAAAAAATAAGATTTTTAAAATTGAAATTTTGACTTGACTTGTAAGAAACAACTAATTTTAAAAATTTTTGACCAAGTCAACCCAAAATTTCGAAAATTTTGGAGGGAAATAAGGAAAAGATATTTTTGATTTTTAAAATTTTAAAGAAAAACACAAAAATGACCCAAAACATGAAAATTTTGGATCAAGACACAAGATGCATGCAAGAGTGCTATGAATGTCAAGATGAACACCAAGAACACTTTGAAGATCATGATGAACATCAAGAACATATTTTTGAAAAATTTTTTGATGCAAAGAAAACATGCAAGACACCAAACTTAGAAATCTTTAATGCATGAAAAATATGAATGCAAAAATGCACATGAAAAACAACAAAAGACACAAAACAAGAAATCATCAAGATCAAACAAGGAGACTTGTCAAGAACAACTTGAAGATCATGAAGAACACTATGAATGCATGGGATTTTCGAAAAAAATGCAAGAAAAATTTTAAAAGCATGCAATTGACACCAAACTTAAAAATTGACTCAAGACTCTAACAAGAAACACAAAATATTTTTGATTTTTATGATTTTCTAATTTTTTTGTATTTTTATTGATTTTTTCGAAAAACATTTTTGGAAAAACGAAAAATAAAAGAAAAATTTTTGAAAAAGATTTTTGAAAAGAAAATTACCTAATCTGAGCAACAAGATGAACCGTCAGTTGTCCATACTCGAACAATCCCCGGCAACGGCGCCAAAAACTTGGTGGACGAAATTGTGATTCCTTTTTTCTTGTAATTGGATTTTAGAAATTGGCACTAGTGGACACAACTCCGTTCAACTAACCAGCAAGTGTACTGGGTCGTCCAAGTAATAAACCTTACGTGAGTAAGGGTCGAATCCACAGAGATTGTTGGTATGAAGCAAGCTGTGGTCACCTTGCAAATCTCAGTTAGGCAGATTAAAAATGGTTTATAGGTTTTCGAATAATTAATAATAAAAAGAAGAAATAATAAAAGGGATAGAACACTTATGCAGATTTATTGGTGGGAATTTCAGATAAGCGGATGGAGATGCTGTAGAGCTCTTGGACGCCTGTTCTCCTACTCCTTCTACTCAGTCCTTCTTACTCCTTTCCATGGCAAGCTTTGTATAGGGGTTCACCATCAACTGTGGCTACTTTCATTCCTCACGGGGAAATATCCTGTGCGGCTGTCACTCGCACAGCTAACCAGTCTGGAGGCATCACCCATGGCTGATGGCTACATCCCATCCTCGCAGTGAAAACTATGCTAACGCACTCTGTCACAGTACGGCTAATCACCGGTTGGTTCCCGCTCCTACTGGAATAGAATCCCTCTTTTGCGTCTGTCACTAACGCCCAGCAGGTTAAAGTTTGAAGCACGTCACGGTCATTCATTACCGGAATCCTACTCGGAACACCACAGACAAGGTTGGACTTTCCGGATTCCCAGGATCCTACTCGGAATACCACAGACAAGGTGAGACTTTCCGGACCCTCATAAATGCCGCCATCTATCTAGCTTATACCACGAAGATTCTGTTGGGGAATCTAAGAGATACGCATTCAAGCTCTGTTGCATGTAGAACGGAAGTGGTTGTCAATCACGCGCGTTCATAAGTGAGAATGATAATGAGGGTAATTTTGACTCATAACATTCATCATGTTCTTGGGTACGAATGAATATCTTGGAATAAGAATAAGAGAGATTTGAATAAAAGAAAATAGAACTTCATTAATACTTGAGGTACAGCAGAGCTCCACACCCTTAATCTATGGTGTGCAGAAACTCCACCGTTGAAAATACATAAGCAAAGAGTTCAGGCATGGCCGAATGGCCAGCCCTCTCCATGATCAAGTGATCGAATGAAAAAGACTAAAAATGGTCAAAAGATATCTAATACAATAGATAAATGTTCTATATATACTAGACTAGCTTCTAGGGTTTACATGAGTAAGTAATTGATGCATAAATTCACTTCCGGGGCCCACTTGGTGTATGCTTGGGCTGAGCTTAATCTTTCCACGAGCTAAGGCATATCTTGGCGTTGAACTCTGAGTTATGACGTGTTTTGGGCGTTCAACTCCGGATCATGACGTTTTTCTGGCGTTTAACTCCAGACAGCAGCGTGTACTTGGCGTTTAACGCCAAGTTACGTCTTCATTATTCGAATAAAGTATGGACTATTATATATTGCTGGAAAGCCCTGGATGTCTACTTTCCAACGCCGTTGAGAGCGCGCCAATTGGAGTTCTGTAGCTCCAGAAAATCTATTTCGAGTGCAGGGAGGTCAGATTCCAACAGCATCAGCAGTCCTTTTGTCAGCCTTCTTAAGAGTTTTGCTCAAATCCCTCAATTTCAGTCAGAATTTACCTGAAATCACAGAAAAACACACAAACTCATAGTAAAGTCCAGAAATGTGAATTTAACATAAAAACTAGTGAAAACATCCCTAAAAGTAGCTCAAACTTACTAAAAACTATATAAAAACAATGCCAAAAAGCGTATAAATTATCCGCTCATCACAACACCAAACTTAAATTGTTGCTTGTCCCCAAGCAACTGAAAATCAAATAGGATAAAAAGAAGAGAATATACTATAAAGTCCAAAATATCAATGAATATTAATTTAATTAGATGAGCGGGACTTGTAGCTTTTTGCTTCTGAACAGTTTTGGCATCTCACTTTTTCCTTTGTAGTTCAGAGTGATTGGCTTCTCTAGGAACTTAGAATTTCAGATAGTGTTATTGACTTTCCTAGTTAGGCATGTTGATTCTTGAACACAGCTACTTATGAGTCTTGGCTGTGGCCCTAAGCACTTTGTCTTCCAGTATTACCACCGGATACACAAATGCCACAGACACATAACTGGGTGAACCTTTTCAGATTGTGACTCAGCTTTGCTAAAGTCCCCAGTTAGTGGTGTCCAGAGCTCTTAAGCACACTCTTTTGCTCTTGATCACGACTTTAACCACTTAGTCTCAAGCTTTTCACTTGGACCTTCATGACACAAGCACATGGTTAGGGACAGCTTGATTTAGCCGCTTAGGCCTGGATTTTACTTCCTTGGGCCCTCCTATCCATTGATGCTCAAAGCCTTGGATCCTTGCTACCCTTGCCTTTTGGTTTTAAGGGCTATTGGCTTTTTCTGCTTGCTTTTTCTTTCTATTTTTTTTTTCGCCATCTTTTTTTTTCACTGCTTTTTCTTGCTTCAAGAATCAATTCATGAATTTTTCAGTTCATCAATAACATTTCTCTTTGTTCATCATTCTTTCAAGAACCAATAATTTTAACACTCATAAACAACAAGATCAAAAATATGCACTGTTCAAGCATTCATTCAGAAAACAAAAATTATTGCCACCACATCAATATAATTAAATTAAATTCACTAATAATTTCGAAAATTATGTACTTCTTGTTCTTTTTGAATTAAAACATTTTTCATTTAAGAGAGGTGAAAGACTAATGGATTTTATTCATAGCTTTAAGGCATGGTTACACACTAATGATCATGAAGTAGAAACACAAAAAGCATAGACAAACATAATACTTAAAAACAGAAAACAGAAAGAAAATAAAGAACAAGGAATGAATCCACCTCTTAGTGGCGTCTTCTTCTTGAAGGACCAATGATGTTCTTCAACTCTTCTATGTCCCTTCCTTGCCTTTGTTGCTCCTCCCTCATAGCTCTTTGATCTTCTCTTATTTCTTGGAGAGTGAGGGCGTGTTCATGGTGTTCCACCCTTAATTGTTCAACATTATGGCTCAAGTCTTCCAAAGAGGTACTAAGTTGCTCCCAATAGTTGTTGGGAGGAAAGTGCATTCCTTGAGGCATTTGTTGATGATGAACTTCCTCATGTTCTTCTTGAGGGCCGTGAGGAACTTCTCTTGTTTTCTCCATCCTCTTCTTTGTGATGGGCTTGTCTTCTTCAATGGAGGCATCTCCATCTATGATAACTCCAGCTGAGTAGCATAAATGGCATATGAGGTGGGGGAAGGCTAGCCGTGCCATGTATGAAGGCTTGTCAGCTATTTTGCAGAGTTCATTAGATATGACTTCATGAACCTCTACTTCCTCTCCAATCATGATGCTATGAATCATGATTGCCCGATCCACAGTAACTTCAGATCGGTTGCTTGTAGGGATGATGGATCTTTGGATGAACTCCAACCATCCTCTAGCTACAGGCTTGAGGTCCAGTCTTCTTAGTTGGACTGGTTTGCCTTTGGAGTTTACTCTCCATTGGGCGCCTTCCACACAAATGTCCATTAGGACTTGGTCCAACCTTTGATTGAAGTTGATCCTTCTTGTGTAGGGGCGTTCATCACCTTGCATCATGGGTAGATGAAACGCCAACCTTACATTTTCCGGACTGAAATCTAAGTATTTCCCCCGAACCATTGTGATATAGTTCTTTGGATTCGGGTTCATACTTTGATCATGGTTCCTAGTGATCCATGCATTAGCATAGAACTCTTGAACCATCAATAATCCGACTTGTTGCATGGGGTTGGTTATGACTTCCCACCCTCTTCTTTTGATCTCATGTCGGATTTCCGGATACTCATTCTTTTTGAGCTTGAAAGGGACCTCGGGGATCACCTTCTTCTTTGCCACAACATCATAGAAGTGGTCTTGGTGGCTCTTGGAGATGAATCTCTCTTTTTCCCATGACTCGGAAGTGGAAGCTTTTGCCTTCCCTTTTCCTTTTCTTGAGGAAACTCCGGTCTTGGGTGCCATTGATGGTGAATGAAAAATAAAAAGCTTAGGCTTTTTACCACACCAAACTTAAAATTTGCTCGTCCTCGAGCAAAAAAGAAAAGAAGAGTAGAAGAAGAAGAAGAGAATATGGAAGAGAGGGAGAGAAGTGGGTTCGGCTATAGGAGAGAAGAAGGGGTTTGTGTTGTGTGAAAATGAAGAAGAAAGGAGAGGTATTTATAGGGAGAGGGAGGGTTGGGATTCGGCCATTTTGGGGGGGAATGGGTGGGAAATTGAATTTGAATTTGATGAGGGTAGGTGGGGTTTATGGGGAAGAGGAGGTTGATGTGAATGGTGCATGGGGGAATTGGGAAGAGGGGTTGAGGTGATTGGTGAAGGTTTTTGGGAAGTGTGACATTGAAAATGAGATTTGGATTAGGAGAGTGTGATTAGGATTAAAAGAAAAGGTAGGTGGGGATCCTGTGGGGTCCACAGATCCTGAGGTGGGGATCCTGTGGGGTCCACAGATCCTGAGGTGAAAAGAAATACCATTCCTTCACCATATAGGCGTGTAAATTGCCTTCATGCACCATTCTGGCGTTCAAACGCCCATTGGTGCATGTTCTGGGCGTTAAACGCCCATGTAATGCTTGTTTCTGGCGTTGAACGCCAGTTTCAAGCTTGTTTCTGGCGTTCAGCGCCAGATTGTCCTCTGCGTGCGCATCCTGGCGTTAAACGCCAGGATGTAGCTTGTTTTGGGCGTTCAGCGCCAGGAAGATGCTCTGCTCTGGCGTTGAACGCCAGCCTGATGCATCTTCTGGGCGTTGAACGCCAGCCCGTGTGTCCTCCAGGGTGAAAAATTTTTTCTTCTGTTTTTGACTCTGTTTTTAATTTTTTGATTTTTTTCGTGACTCCTCATGATCATGTACCTAATTCAACACAAAAATAACACCAAAACAAAATAAAATAAAATTAGATAAATAAAATTGGGTTGCCTCCCAACAAGCGCTTCTTTAATGTCAATAGCTTGACAGTGGCTCTCAGGGAGCCACAGAGCAATCAAGTCAATGTTGTCTAGTCCCAACACCAAACTTAGAGTTTAGATATGGGGTTTGAACACCAAACTTAGAGTTTGGTTGTGGCTTCACAACACCAAACTTAGAGTCTGACTGTGTGGGCTCTTCTTGACCTTGAACTGAGAGAAGCTCTTCATGCTTGCTCTCTTTTGTCACAGAGGGATTTCCATGTGCTTGAAACACAAGGTATTCCCCATTCAATTGAAGGACTAATTCTCCTCTGTTGACATCTATCACAGCTCCTGCTGTGGCTAGGAAAGGTCTTCCTAGGATGATGCATTCATCATCTTCCTTCCTAGTGTCTAGGATTATGAAATCAGTAGGGATGTAAAGGCCTTCAACCTTTACTAGCATGTGCTCTACCATTCCATAAGCTTGTCTTATGGATTTATCTGCCAATTGTAATGAGAACAAGGCAGGTTGTACCTCAATGATTCCTAGCTTCTCCATTACAGAGAGTGGCATAAGGTTTATCCCTGACCCAAGATCACACAGAGCTTTTTCAAAGCTCATGGTGCCAATGGTGCAAGGTATTAAGAACTTGCCAGGATCTTGTTTCTTTTGAGGTAGAGTTTCCTGAATCCAAGTCTCTAATTCACTAATGAGCAAAGGAGGTTCACTTTCCCAAGTCTCATTACCAAATAGCTTGGCATTCAGCTTCATGATAGCCCCTAGATATTGAGCAACTTGCTCTCCAGTCACATCTTCATCCTCTTCAGAGGATGAATAATAGTCAGAGCTCATGAATGGCAGAAGGAGATTTAGTGGAATCTCTATGGTCTCTGTATGAGCCTCAGATTCCTCAGGATCCTTATTAGGAAGCTCCTTCTTGCTTGGAGGACGTCCCAGGAGGTCTTCCTCACTGGGATTTTCGTCCTCCTCCTCCTTTGTGCATTCGGCCATGTTGACTAAGTCAATGGCTTTGCACTCTCCTTTTGGATTCTCTTCTGTATTGCTTGGGAGAGTACTGGGAGGAGTTTCAATAACTTTCTTACTCAGCTGGCCTACTTGTGCCTCCAAATTTCTAATGGAAGATCTGGTTTCATTCATGAAACTGAAAGTGGCCTTTGACAGATCAGAGACTATATTAGCTAAATTAGAATTGTTTTGTTCAGCATTCTCTGTCTGTTGCTGAGAAGATGATGGATATGGCTTATTATTATTCAGCCTATTGCGTCCACCATTATTAAAGCCTTGTTGAGGCTTCTGTTGATCCTTCCATGAGAAATTTGGATGATTTCTCCACGATGGGTTATAAGTGTTTCCATAAGGTTCACCCAGATAATTAACCTCTGCCATGGCAGGGTTCTCAGGATCATAAGCTTCTTCAGAAGCTGCCTCTCTAGTACTGTTGGATGCATTTTGCAATCCATTCAGATTTTGAGAGATCATGTTGACCTGTTGAGTCAACACATTATTCTGTGCCAATATGGCATTCAGAGCATCAATTTCAAGAACTCCTTTCTTCTGAGGGACCCCATTATTCACGGAATTCCTCTCAGAGGTATACATGAACTGGTTGTTAGCAACCATGTCAATGAGTTCTTGAGCCTCTTCAGGCGTTTTCTTCAGGTGAATAGATCCACCTGCAGAATGATCCAGTGACATTTTCGAAAATTCAGAGAGACCATAATAGAATATATCTAATATGGTCCATTCTGAAAACATGTCAGATGGACATCTTTTGGTCAGTTGCTTGTATCTTTCCCAAGCTTCATAGAGGGATTCACCATCTTTTTGCTTGAAGGTTTGAACATCCACTCTCAGCTTGCTCAACTTTTGAGGAGGAAAGAATTTATCCAGAAAGGCAGTGACCAGCTTATCCCAAGAGTCCAGGCTATCCTTAGGTTGTGAGTCCAACCATATTCTAGCTCTGTCTCTTACAGCAAAAGGGAAAAGCATAAGTCTGTAGACTTCAGGATTAACTCCATTCGTCTTTACAGTATCACAGACCTGCAAGAACTCAGTTAAGAACTGGTAAGGATCTTCAGATGGAAGTCCATAAAACTTGCAGTTTTGTTGCATTAATGCAACTAGTTGAGGCTTAAGCTCAAAGTTATTGGCTCCAATGGCAGGAATGGAGATGCTTCTTCCATCAAACTTGGACGTTGCCTTTGTGAAGTCACCAAGCATTCTCCTTGCATTATTATTATTATTATTTTCGGCTGCCATCTCCTTCTCTTGTTCGAAAATTTCTGAAAGGTTATTTCTGGATTGTTGTAATTTAGCTTCTCTTAATTTTCTCTTCAGAGTCCTTTCAGGTTCTGGATCAGCTTCAACAAGAGTGCCTTTATCCTTGTTCCTGCTCATAAGAAAGAGAAGAAAACAAGAAAAGAAAAAGGAATCCTCTATGTCACAGTATAGAGATTCCTTTATGTTAGTAGAAGAAGATAGGGGTATAAGAAAGAAGACGGATGGATTTGTAGATGAAGAGAGGTGAAGAGAAGTGTTAGTAATTAAATAATTAAATAGAAGAAGAGATGAGAGGGAGAGAAAAATTCGAAAATAATTTTTGAAAAAGGGGTTAGTATTTTCGAAAATTAGAGATAAAATATAATTAAAATTAAAATTTAAAACAAAAAGAATTTTTGAAAAAGAGAGGGAGAATTTTCGAAAATTAGAGAGGGAAAAGTAGTTAGGTGATTTTGAAAAAGATAAGAAACAAACAAAAAGTCAGTTAGTTGATTGAAAAAGATTTTGAAATCAAATTTTGAAAAAGATAAGAAGATAAGAAGTTAGATAAGATATTTTGAAATCAAATTTTGAAAAAGATAAAATTTTGAAAAAGATAAGATAAAAGATAAAAAGATATATTTGAAAAAAATATTTTGAAAAAGATTTAATTTTAAAATTGACTTAACTAACAAGAAACTACAAGATAAGATTCTAGAACTTAAAGATTGAACCTTTCTTAACAAGAAAGTAACAAACTTCAAATTTTTGAACCAATCACATTAATTGTTAGCTAATTTTTCGAAAATTGGATAAAAAGATAAGAAAAAGATTTTGAAAATATTTTGAAAAATAATTTTGAAATTTTCGAAAATCATAAAAAAAATGAAAAAGATATGATTTTTGAAAAAGATTTTGAAAAAATAAGATTTTTAAAATTGAAATTTTGACTTGACTTGTAAGAAACAACTAATTTTAAAAATTTTTGACCAAGTCAACCCAAAATTTCGAAAATTTTGGAGGGAAATAAGGAAAAGATATTTTTGATTTTTAAAATTTTAAAGAAAAACACAAAAATGACCCAAAACATGAAAATTTTGGATCAAGACACAAGATGCATGCAAGAGTGCTATGAATGTCAAGATGAACACCAAGAACACTTTGAAGATCATGATGAACATCAAGAACATATTTTTGAAAAATTTTTTGATGCAAAGAAAACATGCAAGACACCAAACTTAGAAATCTTTAATGCATGAAAAATATGAATGCAAAAATGCACATGAAAAACAACAAAAGACACAAAACAAGAAATCATCAAGATCAAACAAGGAGACTTGTCAAGAACAACTTGAAGATCATGAAGAACACTATGAATGCATGGGATTTTCGAAAAAAATGCAAGAAAAATTTTAAAAGCATGCAATTGACACCAAACTTAAAAATTGACTCAAGACTCTAACAAGAAACACAAAATATTTTTGATTTTTATGATTTTCTAATTTTTTTGTATTTTTATTGATTTTTTCGAAAAACATTTTTGGAAAAACGAAAAATAAAAGAAAAATTTTTGAAAAGATTTTTGAAAAGAAAATTACCTAATCTGAGCAACAAGATGAACCGTCAGTTGTCCATACTCGAACAATCCCCGGCAACGGCGCCAAAAACTTGGTGGACGAAATTGTGATTCCTTTTTTCTTGTAATTGGATTTTAGAAATTGGCACTAGTGGACACAACTCCGTTCAACTAACCAGCAAGTGTACTGGGTCGTCCAAGTAATAAACCTTACGTGAGTAAGGGTCGAATCCACAGAGATTGTTGGTATGAAGCAAGCTGTGGTCACCTTGCAAATCTCAGTTAGGCAGATTAAAAATGGTTTATAGGTTTTCGAATAATTAATAATAAAAAGAAGAAATAAGAAAAGGGATAGAACACTTATGCAGATTTATTGGTGGGAATTTCAGATAAGCGGATGGAGATGCTGTAGAGCTCTTGGACGCCTGTTCTCCTACTCCTTCTACTCAGTCCTTCTTACTCCTTTCCATGGCAAGCTTTGTATAGGGGTTCACCATCAACTGTGGCTACTTTCATTCCTCACGGGGAAATATCCTGTGCGGCTGTCACTCGCACAGCTAACCAGTCTGGAGGCATCACCCATGGTTGATGGCTACATCCCATCCTCGCAGTGAAAACTATGCTAACGCACTCTGTCACAGTACGGCTAATCACCGGTTGGTTCCCGCTCCTACTGGAATAGAATCCCTCTTTTGCGTCTGTCACTAACGCCCAGCAGGTTAAAGTTTGAAGCACGTCACGGTCATTCATTACCGGAATCCTACTCGGAACACCACAGACAAGGTTGGACTTTCCGGATTCCCAGGATCCTACTCGGAATACCACAGACAAGGTGAGACTTTCCGGACCCTCATAAATGCCGCCATCTATCTAGCTTATACCACGAAGATTCTGTTGGGGAATCTAAGAGATACGCATTCAAGCTCTGTTGCATGTAGAACGGAAGTGGTTGTCAATCACGCGCGTTCATAAGTGAGAATGATAATGAGGGTAATTTTGACTCATAACATTCATCATGTTCTTGGGTACGAATGAATATCTTGGAATAAGAATAAGAGAGATTTGAATAAAAGAAAATAGAACTTCATTAATACTTGAGGTACAGCAGAGCTCCACACCCTTAATCTATGGTGTGCAGAAACTCCACCGTTGAAAATACATAAGCAAAGAGTTCAGGCATGGCCGAATGGCCAGCCCTCTCCATGATCAAGTGACCGAATGAAAAAGACTAAAAATGGTCAAAAGATATCTAATACAATAGATAAATGTTCTATATATACTAGACTAGCTTCTAGGGTTTACATGAGTAAGTAATTGATGCATAAATTCACTTCCGGGGCCCACTTGGTGTATGCTTGGGCTGAGCTTAATCTTTCCACGAGCTAAGGCATATCTTGGCGTTGAACTCTGAGTTATGACGTGTTTTGGGCGTTCAACTCCGGATCATGACGTTTTTCTGGCGTTTAACTCCAGACAGCAGCGTGTACTTGGCGTTTAACGCCAAGTTACGTCTTCATTATTCGAATAAAGTATGGACTATTATATATTGCTGGAAAGCCCTGGATGTCTACTTTCCAACGCCGTTGAGAGCGCGCCAATTGGAATTCTGTAGCTCCAGAAAATCCATTTCGAGTGCAGGGAGGTCAGATTCCAACAGCATCAGCAGTCCTTTTGTCAGCCTTCTTCAGAGTTTTGCTCAAATCCCTCAATTTCAGTCAGAATTTACCTGAAATCACAGAAAAACACACAAACTCATAGTAAAGTCCAGAAATGTGAATTTAACATAAAAACTAGTGAAAACATCCCTAAAAGTAGCTCAAACTTACTAAAAACTATATAAAAACAATGCCAAAAAGCGTATAAATTATCCGCTCATCATGGCTGCTACAGTATTGTCTTCTGGTTGGAGCTGCGGACACTCATTGGTATAGTGACTATAATCTGCACAGATGCCGAACACTCTTTGTGGGACTAACTGCTGGCTGTGCTGTGGTGGAGAAGGCTGAACTTGCTGAGAATGTTGTTGATTCAGTTGCATCTGCTTCAGCATGTTAGTAATTTCACATAGATTCTGGGCTATAGCGGTAGTCTCTGTATTAGTGGATACCTCCGCAATAGCTCTTGACCGATTTTGTCTCTGCCTATGATTCCTAGTAGAGTCGGCTAAGTCTCTGAACAATTGCCATGCTTCGTCTGTAGTCTTGTGCTTTTTCATAGAACCATTGCAAGCACCTTCCAGTGTGGTCCTATCTTGAGGTCTCAGACCCTGTGTAAAGTAACCGAGTAAGACTATCTTGTCAATCATATGATGGGGACATGCATTTTGAAGTGTATTGAAGCGTACCAAGTATTCATAGAGTGTTTCAGATTCGTCCTAGACGATCATAAACATGTCCTTCCTTAGCTTATCAGCAATTTTAGCTGGAAAGAATTTATCTAGAAATTCGCTCCTAAGCATATCCCAGTTGGAAATAGTTTCTCTGCGCTGAGTGTAGTACCACTCTTTTGCCTTTCCTTCCAAAGAAAACGGGAAGACTTTTAATAGAATAGAGATTTCATCAGCTCCATCACGCTTAACAGTAGAGCAAGCGGTTTGGAAATCCCTGAGATGCTTGATAGGCTCTTGAGCAGGTAAGCCATGAAATTTGGGCATCAAGTTGAGTAGTGAAGATTTTATTTCAAAATCTACAGCTACTGCTGGGTGGTGCGCCTGGAATGGTTGGAGCGTAAAATCAGGGGCTCCTTCCTCCTGGATGGTGACTCTTCTGAGTGCTGCCATGTCACCTGCATGTGAATGAACTGGATCAGTAGAAAAGGGGGTTGTTTCTTCCTTAAATGACGGTTCAGGTTCGTCTTTAAAGAGGAATCGCCTACGCCTGGCTCGCCTTATATGCGAAAGAGTTCTTTCAATTTTAGGGTCAAATGCTGGCAAGCTTGGATCAGGAAGTGAACGCGTCATTTAACGAAAGAAACGTGCAGTTCATATTGATAGAATGAAAAGAATAAAAATTGCAATAGAAATAAATACCAATCAATAAATTAACACACTGTTGCAACTCCCCAGCAACGGCGCCAAAAATTGATGCAGCGAAAATTGGTGAATTAAAAATTATGAAAGTGTGTACGTTGCAAGTATAGTTCTTAACTCACCGGAAATCCACTTATCAATTTAAAAATATGTCACAGAAATTCAAATTTTAAATACTGGGAGTATGAATCCCAGGTCGTCTCCCAACGAGTTGCAGAAAGGTGTGCTATTTTATTAATAAGATATTTTCAAAAAGGTTTGAGTTGAATGACAGGAAATTAAATTGATGAATTTAAACAATGTAAATAAAAGCCTTGACTGGGAGTTGGTTAGTTGGAGTCCCTATTATAGTTGGAATGCTCTCAGGATTAGTTGATAATTAAAAGTTATTCTGTTTGGTTATCCTTTACTAGGCAAAGGAAAGTCAAACACGTTGGAATGCTACGTCTGTTCACAAATTGCAACCCACTTAATTAAAAGAGATTGGTGTTAGTGACTAGAAGGCAATCCAACAGTAAACCCAATTACAATCTTTCTTTCAAGCCTTCCAACTCAATTGGTTCCTTTCAGTCAACTCCCCATCAAGTTAGAGAACTACTCACTCATTGTAAATAATAATTCCATAACATATGAAAGGGAATCGAAAGAAGACATGATTATTGGAAGGTAAAATGGATTAAAATGAAAGAAATAATTCTTGTATTAAATAATCATAAAAGTATTCCAATGACAAAATTGAACAAGGCAAAGAACATGGAAGAAATAAACCAAGTTAAGAGAACGAACTAGAATGACGAAGTCTTGATGAGGAAATAACTCTTCTCAATATCCCAATGCAAAAGTAGTAGAAATATAATATCCTAAAAGTATCAATTGTGTAGAGAGAAAAAAACCTAGAGGAGGAGTAAAACTAGATCTAAAAAAAGCTCAAAACTGTGTAGAATGAATGTTTTTTTTCTCGTTTCTGCATGTTCTCTGGCTCTACTCTGCTGTTCTGGGCCAAGAACTGGGTTAAAACAGGGCCCAAAACCGCTCCCAACGAAATCTGCAGATTATGCAGATCGCACATGTCACGTGATCGCGTCGTCCACGCGGACGCGTCATTCGCGTTTTTCTGTGCCACGCGTTCGCGTCGTCCACGCCTCCGCGTCACTTGTGCTTTTTCTTTCCGCGCGGTCGCATGAGCCATGCGGCCGCGTCACTGCGATTTCTCCTCTTCCGCGCGAACGCGTGAGCCATGCGGCCGCGTCACTTCTCGCTGGTTGTCTCCTCAATTTCTTGTGTTCCTTCCATTTTTGCTAGCTTCCCTTCCAATCTCCAACTCATCCTGCCCTATAAAGCCTGAAACACTTAACACACAGATCACGGCATCGAATGGGATAAAGGATAACTAAAATGCATAATAAAAAGTCTCTAGGAAGCAGTTTTCAATCATGTAATAATTCCAGGAAGGAAATATAAATGCATGCTAAATTAATGAATAAGTGGGTAAGGATCATGATAAAACCACGTAATTATACACAATGTAAACCATAAAATTGTGGTTTATCAATCAACAAAAGGGGAGTGGAATGCATGGAGCTTCATCTTTGGCTATAGTGAGAGACCATGAGCTAACTTGATGAGAGAACATGAGTTACTCGAATATGGTGGATTGCTATGGTTCAGAGGAGATTAACTTGATGAGAGGACATGAGTTAATCACTTACAACCTTGCCATGGAATGAATCATTCATTGTTGAAGTACTTAGTAAGAAAAGTTAATCTAGAAATATAAAGCATCTCCGAAGCCTTAACTGATTTCCTATCATTGTTTCTCTGCTATTTCTTTGTTGCTTTCTTTAATTATTTTATGCACATTCAACAACAACTACCTTTTCTATTCGCCTGACTAAGATCTGCAGGATAACCATTACTTGCTCAATCCAACAATCCTCGTGGGATCGACCCTTACTCACCTGAGGTATTACTTGGACGACCCGGTGCACTTGCCGGTTCAGTTGTGCGAGTTCTAATTTCGCGTATGAAGCTTTTGGCACCGTTGCCGGGGATTGTTCAAGATTGACAAACTAACGGTTATTTTGCTCCTTAGATCAGGTACTTTTTACTAGTTTTCTTTTTATTGTGTTTCGCGTTTTCTTATTTTCAAAAACTTCTCAAAAACTTTTTATTTTTAGTCATCGTTTTCTTTTGTTTAAGTCTTATGTTAATTTTTAAGTTTGGTGTCCCGTTAGTTTTTGTTTCTTTTCTGAAGTGTTCAAAAATTGTTCTTGTTTGTCTTCCTTTGTGTTTGAACTGTCCTTGGTATTTTTTTTTGTTTGATTTCAAAAAATTTTTAAGTTAAGTGACTTTTAGGGTTTCTCCTTTCAATTTTTTCAAAAATTAGTGTCCTTGATTTCAAAATCCTTAAGTTTGGTGTCCGTTTAGTGTTTGTATTTTTAATTTTTCAACTTTCAAATTTCAAATTCCAAGTTTTTTTTTGTTATCCTATTTTAATTTAATTTCAAATTTTAAGTTTAGTGTCTTGCTAGTTATCTTTTTGCTTTTAATTATTTATCATATCTTTTCTTTGCTTTCTTTGAACTTTAAAATCTTGTTATCCTATCTTGTTTTAAATTTAAATTCAATCTTCAAATTCAATTTTCAAACTTCAAACTTTTAAATTCAAATTTTAAAGTTCAGTAATTCGTTTGTTTTCATTATCATTTTCTCGTTTTAGGACATTTCAAGCAGGAACAGATAGTCTGACATAGAGGCCCCCACTTTTCCTTTGCTTTGCTTCTTGTTTGAATACGCAGGAATAGAAAGAATTTACTATGGATCAAATGGAGAGTGCACAACCAAGAAGGACTTTGGGGTCTTATATAGCCCGCATTCCAGACTTCGATAGAAGAAGCATTTGTATACCCCCTATTCAAGTAGCGAACTTTGAACTCAACGCACAGCTTATTTCTCTAGTGCAGCAAAACTGTCAATTCCAGGGACTCCCAGAAGAAGAGCCCACGGAATTCCTTGCAGACTTTATACAGATTTCTGACACAGTACAAGCCGAAAGAGTAGACCAAGATGTCTATAGGCTGCTGCTTTTTTCATTTGCTATAAAAGGCCAACCAAGGTGGTAGTTGGATACTTGATGAGCGGATAATTTATACACTTTTTAGCATTATTTTTAAGTAATTTTTAGTAGGATCTAGCTACGTTTTAGTATATTTTTATTAGTTTTTAAGCAAAATTCACATTTTTGGACTTTACTATGAGTTTGTGTGTTTTTTTTGTAATTTCAAGTATTTTCTGGCTGAAATTGAGGGACCTGAGCAAAAATCTAATTCAGAGGCTGAATAAGGACTACCGATGCTGTTGGATTTTTGGAGTTACAGAAACCTAAATGGCGCACTCTCAATTGCGTTGGAAAGTAGACATCCTGGGCTTTCCAGAAATATATAATAGTTCATACTTTGCTCGAGTTTTGAGGATGCAAACTGGCGTTCAAACGCCAACTTCCTGCTCTATTCTAGAGTTAAACGCCCAAATTGAGTTACAAGCTAGAGTTAAATGCCCAAACTGGCACCAAAGCTGGCGTTTAACTCCAAGAAAAGTCTCTACACATGAAAGCTTCAATGCTCAGACCAAGCACACACCAAGTGGGCCCCGGAAGTGGATTTCTGCATCATTTACTTATCTCTGTAAACCCTAGAAACTAGTTTAGTATAAATAGGACTTTTTACTATTGTATTGATATCTTATCTTTGGATCTTGACATCTTTGGATCATTTTTTGATCTTTTGATCACTTTTGGGAGGCTGGCCATTCGGCCATGCCTGGACCTTTATCACTTATGTATTTTCAACGGTGGAGTTTCTACACCCCATAGATTAAGGTGTGGAGCTCTGCTGTTCCTCGAGTATTAATGGAAAATAATATTGTTCTTCTATTCAATTCAAGCTTATTCTTATTCTAAGATGTTCACTCGCACTTCAACATGATGAATGTGATAATCTGTGACACTCATCACCATTCTCAATTTATGAACGCGTGCCTGACAACTACTTCCGTTCTACCTGCGAAAGCTAGAGTGTGTATCTCTTGGGTTTCTAATCAATGATTCACATCGTTTCCCCTTTGACAATGAGGCATCTGAATCTGAGATTCGAACCTTCGTGGTATAGGCTAGAATCAATTGGTAGCATTCCTGAGATCCGAAAAGTCTAAACCTTGTCTGTGGTATTCCAAGTAGGATCTGGGAAGGGATGACTGTGACGAGCTTCCAATTCAGGACTGTTGGACGTAGTGACAGACACAAGGATCATTGGATCCTATTCCAACACAAGTGAGAACTAACAGCTGATTAGCCATGCGGTAGCTGTGCCTGGTATTTTTCATCCGAGACGAGAAATCTGACAGTTGATTAGCCGTACAGAAACCGTAGAGGACCATTTTCACTGAGAGGACGGGAGGTAGCCATTGACAACGGTGATCCCCAACATACAGCTTGCCATGGAAAGGAGTTCGAATGATTGAATGAAGATAGTAGGAAAGCAGAGATTCAGAAGGAATAACGCATCTCCATACGCTTATCTGAAATTCCCACCAATGAATTACATAAGTATCTCTATCTTTATTTTATGTTTATTTATCTTTTAATTATCAAAACTCTATAACCATTTGAATCCGCCTGACTGAGATTTACAAGATCACCACAGCTTGCTTCAAGCTGACAATCTCCGTGGGATCGACCCTTACTCACGTAAGATATTACTTGGACGACTCAGTGCACTTGCTGGTCTGTTGTGCGAAGTTTTGAAGGGACGTGCGAATCATGATATTGTGCACCAAGTTTTTGGAGCCATGCCAAGGGATAACAATTTTGTGCACCAAGTTTTTGGCGCCGTTTCCGGGGATTGTTCGAGTTTGGACAACTGACGGTTCATCTTGTTGCTTAGATTAGGTAATTTTCTTCTTGTTCCAACCTTTATTTTATTTTCAAAAAGTTTTCAAAAATCTTTCAAAAAATTTTTCTTCTTTTTCATTTTTCCAAAATTGCTTTAAAAAAAAAACAAAAAAAATAATAAAATCATAAAAATAAAAAATATTTTGTGTTTCTTGTTTGAGTCTAGTGTCAAATTTTAAGTTTGGTGTCAATTGCATCTTTTTAATTTTTCTCAAAATTTTCGAAAATTCATGCATGTGTTCTTCATGATCTTCAAGTTGTTCTTGATGATTTTATACGTTTGATCTTTAATTTTTCTTGTTTTGTGCCTTTTCTTGTTTTTCATCTGCATTTTAGAGTTATTAGAGTCTAACCATTGAACAATTCTAAGTTTGGTGTCTTGCATGTTTTTCTTCTCTTAAAAATTTTCAAAAATAAGTCTTGATGTTTATCTTGATCTTCAAAGTGTTCTTAGGTGTTCATCTTGACATTCAAAGTGTTCTTGCATGCATTAATTATTTTGATTCATAATTTTTATGTTTTGCTTCAAATTGGTGTTTTTTTCTCTCTCTTTATTAAAAATTCAAAAATAAAAAATATATCTTTCCTTGTTTTGCTCATAAATTTCAATTTCAAAATTCTATCTTTTCAAATCTTTTTCAAAATCAAATCTTTTCCATTTTCCTTTTTGTATTTTCGAATTTTTTTTAAATATTTCAAAATCTTTTTTTATTTTGCTTTTAATATTTTCAAAAATTTTAAAATTGATTTTCAAAATCTTTTTCTTATTTTTACTTCATATTTTCGAAAATCTTACTAACATTTAATGTTTGATTCAAAAAAAATTTCAAGTTGTTGCTTGCCTATTAAGAAAGGTTAAATCTTTAAATTCTAGAATCATATCTTTTAGTTTCTTGTTAGTCAAGTAATCAACTTTAATTTCAAAAATCAAATCTTTTTAATTTCTTTTTCAAATATTTTTCAAAATGATTTCCAATCATATCTTTTTCAAAATCAATTTCAAAATCTTTTCTAACTTCTTATCTTTTCAAAATTGATTTTCAAATCTTCTTCAGTTAACTAATTAACTTGTTGTTTGTTTTACTATTTCTTACCTTGTTCAAAACCACCTAACTAATTTTCTCTCTCTAATTTTCAAAAACTCCTCACCTTTTTTCAAAATTCTTTTAATTAACTAATTATTTCAAATTTTAATTTTAATTTTATCTATTCTCTTAATTTTCAAATTCTAACTAAATTTTGAAATAAAAACAAAAATATTTTCCTTTTCCTTTTAATTATTTTAATTATTTTCGAAAACTCTCTCTCTCATCTTCTTCTATTTATTTATTTAATCACTAACACTCTTCTCCTCTTCTTATATTTCGAACCTTCTCTTCCCTCTCTGTGTTCGAATTCTTCTTCTTCCTTCTGCATTCTTATTCTTCTTCTCTTCTACTCATATTAAGGAATCTCTATACTATGACATAGAGGATTTCTCTTCCTTTCTATTCTCTTCTTTTTCATATGAGCAGGAGCAAGGACAAGAACATTCTTGTTGAAGTTGACCTTGAACCTGAAAGGACTCTGAAGAAGAAGCTAAGAGAAGCTAAAGCACAACAATCCAGAGAAAACCTTACAGAGAATCTCGAAAAAGAAGTAATGGCCGAACCTAACAACAATAACAATGCAAGGAAAATGCTTGGTGACTTCACTGCACCAAATTCCAACTTTCATAGAAGAAGCATCTCAATCCCTGCCATTGGAGCAAAAAATTTTGAGCTTAATCCTCAATTAGTTTCTCTGATGCAACAAAATTGTAAGTTCTATGGACTTCCATCAGAAGATCCTTTTCAGTTCTTAACTGAATTCTTACAGATCTGTGATACTGTTAAGACTAATGGAGTTGATCCCGAGGTCTACAAGCTTATGCTTTTCCCTTTTGCTGTAAGAGACAGAGCTAGAATATGGTTGGACTCTCAAACTAGAGATAGCCTGAACTCTTGGGATAAGCTGGTCACGGCTTTCTTAGCCAAATTCTTTCTTCCTCAAATGCTAGCAAGCTTAGAGTGGATGTTCAAATCTTCAGGTAGAAAGAAGGTGAATTCCTCTATGAAGCTTGGGAAAGATACAAGCAACTGACCAAAAAGTGCCCTTCTGACATGCTTTCAAAATGGACCATCCTGGATATATTCTATGATGGTCTGTCTGAATTGTCTAAGATGTCATTGGACCATTTTGCAGGTGGATCTATTCACCTGAAGAAAATGCCGGCAAAAGCTCAGGAACTCATTAAAATGGTTACGAATAACCAGTTCATGTACACCTCTGAAAGGAATCCTGTGAGTAATGAGACGCCTAAGAGGAAGAGAGTTCTTGAAATTGATGCTCTGAATGCCATATTGGCTTAGAACAAAATGTTGACTCAGCAAGTCAATATGATTTCTTAGAGTCTAAATGGATTACAAACTGTATCAAACAGTACTAAAGAAGCATCTTCTAAAGAAGAAGCTTATGATCCTGAGAACCCTGCAATGGCAGAGGTGAATTACATGGGTGAAGCCTATGGAAACACTTATAATCCCTCATGGAGAAATCATCCAAATTTCTCATGGAAGGATCAACAAAAGCCTCAACAAGGCTTTAACAATAATAATGGTGGAAGAAACAGGTTTATCAATGGCAAGCCTTTTCCATCATCCTCTCAATAACAGATAGAGAATTCTGAGCAGAATCTATCTAGCTTAGCAAATATAGTCTCTGATCTATCTAAGGCTACTCTCAGTTTCATGAATGAAACAAGGTCCTTCATAAGAAACTTGGAGGCACAAGTGGGTCAGCTGAGTAAAAGGGTTACTGAAACTCCTCCTAGCACTCTCCCAAGCAATACAGAACAGATTCCCAAAAGAGAGTGCAAGGCCATAACTGTGACCAACATGGCTGAACCTGGAGAGAGTGAAAAGGGAGTGATTCCCAGTGAGGAAGACCTCAGGAAACGTCCACTGGCCATTAAGGAGTACCCCAATGAGGAACCAAAGGAATCTGAGGCTCATACAAAGACCATAGAGATTCTATTGAACTTCCTATTACCATTCATGAGCTCTGATGACTATTCATCTTCTGAAGAAGATGAAGACATTGCTGAAGGGCAAATTGCCTCGTATTTAGGAGCAATCATGAAGCTGAATACCAAGCTATTTGGTAATGAGACTTGGGAGGATGAACCTCCATTTCTCATTAATGAACTGAATACCTGGATTTAGCAAATTTTACCTCAAAAGAAACAGGATCCTGGTAAATTCTTAATACCTTGTACCATAGGCATCATGACCTTTAAGAAGACTCTGTGTGACCTAGGATCAGGTATTAACCTCATGCCACTCTCTGTAATGGAGAAACTAGGAATCTTTGAGGTACAAGCTGCAAGAATCTCACTAGAGATGGCAGACAAATCAATAAAACAAGCTTATGGACTAGTAGAGGACGTGCTAGTGAAGGTTGAAGGCCTTTACATGCCTGCTGATTTCATAATCCTAGACACTGGGAAGGAGGAGGATAAATTCATCATCCTTGGTAGACCTTTTCTAGCCACAGCAAAAGCTGTGATTGATGTTGACAGAGGAGAGTTGGTCTTTCAATTAAATGAGGACTACCTTGTATTCAAGACTCAAGGTTCTTCTGTACACATAGAGAAGAAGCACGAAAAGCTTCTCTCAATACAGAGTCAAACAAAACCCTCCACATTTAAACTCTAAGTTTGGTGTTGGGAGGCCACAACCAAACTCTAAGTTTGGTGTTGAGAGACCCCAACCATGCTCTGATTATCTGTGAGGCTCCATGAGAGCCCACTGTCTAGCTATTGACATTAAAGAAGCGCTTATTAGGAGGCAACCCAATTTTATTTATCTATGTTAAATTTCCATTATCCATTATTATTTCATGTTTTCTTTAGGCTGATGATCATGTGGAGTCACAAAAACAACTGCAAAAATCAAAGTAAATTCAAAAACAACATTAAAAACAACACACCCTGGAGAAAAAACTTATTGGCGTTTAAACGCCAGTATGGATAGCAGGATGGACGTTAAACGCCCAATCTGGCACCATTCTGGGTGTTTAACACTAGAAATGGGCACCAGACTGGCATTTAACGCCAGAAAGAAGTACCAGAATGGCATTTAACGCTAGAAATAGGCAGCAGTCTGGCATTAAATGCCAGAATTGCACTCTAAGGGCGTTTTGCATGCCTAAATAGAGCAGGGATGAGAAGTTCTTGATTTCTCAGGATCTGTGGATCCCACAGGATCTCCACCTACCCCACCCCCCTCTCTCTCTCTCTCTCTCTCTCTCTCTCTCTCTCTCTCTCTCTCTCTCTCTCTCTCTCTCTCTCCCCCTCACACGTCTCTATAACACTCTACCCAAAACACCACTCACCTATCAAATTCTATTCTCTTCCCTATATTCTCTTCACCAATCACCTCCATCCCTCTTCCCAAAAAAAAAACCCCACCTACCTCAATTTTCAAATTCAAACACTTTTCGCTCCCAAACCCACCCAATTCCATTCGGCCACTCTCCCTCTCTTTCCCTATAAATATCCCTCTTCACTCCTTCATTTTCACACATTACAACCACATCTTACCCCCTTGGCCGAACCTATCTCTCCCTCCATCTCCTCCAATTTTCTTCTTCTTCCCCTTCTTTCTTTCTTATTTTGCTCAAGGACGAGCAAACCTTTTAAGTTTGGGGTGGAAAAAGTATTGCTTTTTATTTTTCTATAACCATTTATGGCACCTAAGGCCGAAGAAACCTCTAGAAGGAGGAAAGGAAAGGCAAAAGTTTCCACCTCCGAGTCATGGGAGATCGAGAGATTCATCTCAAAGGTCCATCAAGACCACTTCTATGAAGTTGTGGCCAAGAAGAAAATGATCCCTGAGGTTCCTTTCATGTTCAAAAAGAATGAGTATCCGGAGATCCGACATGAGATCCAAAGAAGAGATTAGGAAGTTCTCACCAACCCCATTCAACAAGTCAGAATCTTAATGGTTCAAGAGTTCTATGCCAATGCATGGATCACTAGGAACCATGATCAAAGTATGAACCCGAATCCAAAGAATTGGCTTACAATAGTTCGGGAGAAATACTTAGATTTCAATCCGAAAAATGTAAGGTTGGCGTTCAACTTGCCAATGATGCAAGAAAATGCACGCCCCTACACTAGAAGGGTCAACTTTGATAAAAGGTTGGACCAAGTCCTTATGGACATATGTGTGGAAGGAGCTCAATGGAAAAGAGACTCAAGAGGTAAGCCGATTCAATTGAGAAGACCGGACCTTAAGCTTGTGGTTAGAGGATGGTTGGAGTTCATCCAATGCTCCATCATTCCTACTAGAAACTGTTCTGAAGTAACTATGGATCGGGCTATCATGATCCATAGTATCATGATTGGGGAGGAAGTGGAAGTTCATGATATCATACCTCTAGAACTCTACAAGGTGGCTGACAATTCCTCCACTTTGGCAAGGTTAGCCTTTCCTTATCTCATTTGTCACCTATGCAATTCGGTTGGGATTGACATAGAAAGAGACATCCTCATTGAAGAGGACAACCTGTCACTAAGAAAAGGATGGACCAAACAAGAGAGCCCACTCATAGACCTCAACAAGAGCATGAGGAAATTCATCATCAAGAAATCTCTGAGATGCCTCAAGAGATGCATTCTCCTCCACACAACTATTGGGAGCAACTCAACACCTCTTTAGAAGGCTTGAGTTACAACATGGACCAACTAAGGGTGGAGCACCAAGAGCACTCCATCATTCTCCATGACATTAGAGAAGATCAAAGAGCTATGAGGGAGGAGCAACAAACGCAAAGAAGAGACATAGAGGAGCTCAGGCATTTCATTGGATCTTCAAGAGGAAGAACTAGCCGCTATCACTAAGGTAGACCCGTTCTTTGATTTCCTTGTTCTTATTTTTCTGTTTTTCGAATTTGATGCTTTATGTTTGTGTCTTCATTACATGATCATTAGTTTCTAGTATCTATGTCTTAAAGCTATGAATAATTCCATAAATCCTTCACCTCTCTTAAATGAAAAATGTGCCTAATTACAAAAGAACAAGAAGTACTTGAATTTCAAATTTTATATTGAAATTAGTTTAATTATTTTGATGTGGTGACAATACTTTTTGTTCTCTGAATGAATGCTTGAACAATGCATATTTTTGATAGTGAAGTTTATGAATGTTAAAATTGTTGGCTCTTGAAAGAATTATGAACAAAGAGAAATGTTATTGATAATCTGAAAAATCATGAAATTGATTCTTGAAGCAAGAAAAAGCAGTGAAAAAAATGGCAAAAAAGAAAAAGAAAAAGAAAAAGCAAGCAGAAAAAGTCAATAGCCCTTTAAACCAAAAGGCAAGGGTAAAGAGGATCCAAGGTTTTGAGCATTAATGGATAGGAGGGTCCAAGGAAATAAAATCCAGGCCTAAGCGGCTAAATCAAGATGTCCCTAACCATGTGCTTGTGTCATGAAGGTCCAAGTGAAAAGCTTGAGACTGAGTGGTTAAAGTCGTGATCCAAAGCGAAAAAAGTGTGCTTAAGAACTCTGGACACCTCTAACTGGGGACTTTAGCAAAGTTGAGTCACAATCTGAAAAGGTTCACCTAATTATGTGTCTGTGGCACTTATGTATCCGGAGGTAATACTGGAAAACAAAGTGCTTAGGGCCACGTCCAAGACTCATAAAGTAGCTGTATTCAAGAATCAACATACTGAACTAGGAAAATCAATAACACTATCTAAAATTCTGAGTTCATATAGGTGCCAATCATTCTGAATTTCAAAGGATAAAGTGAGATGCCAAAACTATTCAGAAGCAAAAAGCTACTAGCCCGGCTCATCTAATTGGGACTAAGTTTCACTGATATTGTGAGTTTCATTGTATATTCTCTTTTTTTTTATCCTATTTGATTTTCAGTTGCTTGGGGACAAGCAACAATTTAAGTTTGGTATTATGATGAGCGGATAATTTATACGCTTTTTGGCATTATTTTTAGGTAGTTTTTAATAGGATCTGGCTACTTTTTAGTATATTTTTATTAGTTTTTAAGAAAAAATCACATTTCTGGACTTTACTATGAGTTTGTGTGTTTTTCTGTGATTTCAGGTATTTTCTGGCTGAAATTGAGGGACCTGAGCAAAAATCTGATTCAGAGGCTGAAAAAGGACTGCTGATGCTGTTGGATTCTGACCTCCCTGCACTCGAAATGGATTTTTTGGAGCTACAGAAACCCAAATGGCGCTTTCTCAATAGACATCCTGGGCTTTCCAGCAATATATAATAGTCTATACTTTGCTCGAGGTTTGACGATGCAAACTGGCGTTCAAACACCAACTTCCTGCTCTATTCTAGAGTTAAACGCCAGAACTGAGTTACAAGCTAAAGTTAAACGCCCAAACTGCCACCAAAGCTGGCGTTTAACTCCAAGAAAAGTCTCTATACATGAAAGCTTCAATGCTCAAAACAAGCACACACCAAGTGTGCCCCCGAAGTGGATTTATGCATTATTTACTTATCTCTGTAAACCCTAGTAACTAGTTTAGTATAAATATGACTTTTTACTATTGTATTGATATCTTATCTTTGGATCTTAACATCTTTGGATTATTTTTTGATCTTTTGATCACTTTTGGGAGGCTGGCCATTTGGCCATGCCTGACTGAGATTTTATGTTTATTTATCTTTTAATTATCAAAACTCTATAACCATTTGAATCTGCCTGACTGAGATTTACAAGATGACCATAACTTGCTTCAAGCCGACAATTTCCGTGGGATCTACCATTACTCACATAAGATATTACTTGGACGACTCAGTGCACTTGCTGGTCAGTTGTGTGAAGTTGTGAAGAGACGTGCGAATCATGGTATTATGCACCAAGTTTTTGGAGCGATGCCAAGGGATAACAATTTCGTGCAGCAATACTCAACCCAAATTAAGCTTGAAAACATGGAATAAGCTGGTAGACAAGTTTCTGAACCAATACCTTTCCCCAAGAAAATTAACCTAGTTGTGACTGGACATTCAAGGTTTCAAGCAAGAAGAGAGCGAGTCTCTTTATGATGCTTGGGGGAGGCACAAAATGATGTTATGGAAATGTTTTTAGAATGGGTAAAGCTAGACATTTTCTATTACAGACTCACACATATGGCTAAGATTTCCTTAGATTATTCTGCAGGCGGTTTAATCCACATGAGAAGGACAATTGAGGAAGCTCAAGAACTCATTGAGACAGTTTCTAGCAATCAGCATCTATACTCGTCTGGTGATACTTCAACAAGGGGAGAGGTCAAAGCGGTGACGACTGAATTAGACCCTCTTAAGCAAAGTGAATCATTAACCCAGAAACTACGCTCCCTCACACAACAGTTGCTGAGTTTGCAAGAAGTACTGCAAGAAACTCATACCTCCAACAAGAACATAGAGGCACGACTGAACTAAGCTGAACAACATTTGTCTGAACGGATAAGGAAATAGTGCCAAGCCATCCAATTAAGGAGTGGAAGGTCACTAATCACCCAGCCTCAGAAGAGTAAGAAGCAGGGGGAAGAAGAACTGATAGAAGATGTACAAGATGCAGTCTAAGGCACCACTAAGGGCTTTGAATATCAAAGAGGGGGTAGCATTGGCGTCCAATACCTAAAAGGGGACAACCTTAGCGTTCAACGCCAAGAAGAGACCAGTTTTGGCATTGAACGCCTAGATAGGGGAGATTAGACACGTGTGAATTCAGGGAACTCCTCTCCAAGGCAAGCTGGTAAAACTTCTACAGGCGTTATGGACACAGACCCTGTGCCACTCAGAAAGCCAGAGTATAAGATCAATATGCCATTCCCTCAGAAACTCCATCAAGAAGAACATGATAAGCAGTTTGCCCAGTTTGCAGACTACCTCAAGACACTGTAGATCAAAATCCCGTCTGTTGAAGTCCTAGAACAAATACCCTCCTATGCCAAGTTTATAAAGGACATATTAAGCCACAAAAATAATTGGAAGGAAGTAGAGACAGTCTTCCTCACTGAAGAGTGCAGTGCAGTCATCCAAAGGAACCTACCAGAAAAACTTCAGGACCCTGGGAGTTTCGTGATACCTTGCAACCTTGGAGACGCTTGCACACAGAAAGCTCTGTGTGATCTTGGGGCGAGCATCGACCTAATACCTTCCTCAATAATAAAGAAACTCGGTCTAATCTGAGAAGTCAAGCCTACCCACATATGCCTTTAGCTAGCGGATGTCTCAGCCAAGATACCATCAGGAGTAATTGAAGACATGATTGTCAGGGTCGGACCCTTTGCATTCCCCACAGACTTTGTGGTGTTGAATATGGAAGAACACAAGAATGTATCTATTATTCCAGGGAGGCCATTTGTAGCTACAAGAAGGACCCTCATTGATGTGGAACAAGGGAAAGTAACTCCGAGAGTTAATGAGGACGAGTTCATTCTGAACACCACTAAGGCTTTGCAATACCCTGATACTCCAGAGAAATGCATGAGGATTGATATTATTGATTAACTGGTAGAAGAGGTACATGCAAGTAAAGGGTTCGAGGATATCCTTGAGGATGCTAGACCCAATATAGAGGCATCAGAAACAATGATGGATACTTTGAAAGCTCCTCAGGTGGAGGACAGACCTCCCACACTTGAGCTCAAGCCACTGCCATTGATGAGCGGATATTTTATACACTTTTTGGCATCATTTTCATACTGTTTTAGTTATATTTTATTTAAGTTTTACTATATTTTCATATGTTTTAGTGCGAAATTCACATTTTTGGATTCTACTTTGAGTTGTTGTATTTTCTGATGATTTCAGGTAATGTCTGGCTGAAGTTGAAGAGTTTTGGCAAAGTCTGATTCGAAGGCAAGGAAAGCGTAGCAGATGTTGTCAGATTCTGACTTTCATGCATTCAAATGAGCATTTCTGGAGCTATAGAGGTCCAAATGACTCACTCTCAACGGCGTTGAAAAGATAACTTCTAGAGCTTTTCGGCAACATATAATGGTTTATACTTTTTCTTGAAGGTGTCTGCCATATTGGGCGTTGAACGCCAAGGAGCTACCCCTTTGCTGGCATTCAACGTCCCAAGGAGACAAGGAAGCCAGCGTTAAACGCCAAGCACTCCCTTTTGGGCGTTCAATGCCCACCAAGGCACAAGGCAGCATGGATCAACTCCCTAATGGGCATTCAATGCCCATTCTTCAAGTTGGACACCAAGCTCAGCCCAAGTACTCAACCAAAGTGGGCCTAAGAGTGGACTTTCGCACCTCTTATCTAGTCCATCAGACTTTTTGTACTTCTCAGTTATTAGAGTAGTATTTAAAGGAGAAGATCACCTATGTTTAGGATCTTCTTCCACAATCCTATTTTTGAATACACTATTTTCTGTAACCTACGACCAACTAAACCTCCTAAGTTAGGGTTAGGATCACTACTGATTCTCATGGATTAATAATATTACTATTTCTATTTCAATACACATTTGATTCCATTCTCTTGGGCATTCTCGTTCTTCATCTCATAAATTGAGGATGACCCGTGACAATCATCCGTGTTCTACATGGGTTCCGTGTGAGTCCTGACTCTGATATCATTGAACCACAGCTAGAAAGTGCACTGCGGATTCCAAAAGCGTGCCTGTGCAACTTTGCATAAGTGACATAAAATCCCGTTGACCGTGGGTTACTGAGGTCTCTGTGGTGTTAAGGTTAAAGTCTGAGAAGTAGCATTCTCTGATCTAGAAGATTTGACCTTGTCTGTGGCATTTTGAGTAGGATTGCGAAGGGGAGTAGAGCTTAGTGCCTCACCTTCGGCTATAGTGGGAAGCCATGAGTTAACTTGATGAGGATGCTACATGAGTTGCTCGGATATGGTGGACTGCTATGGTTTAGAAGAGACTAACCTAATGAGGATGCTATATGAGTTAGTCAATTATGGCTGCCATTGAATGAATCATTCATTATTGAGGTAGACAGTAAGAAAGGTTAATTCGGAAAGAATACGCATCTCCGAAGCTTTAACTGAATCTCTCTCACTACTTACATTTATCTGGTATTTTGTTTCCTTTATTTTATTTAAGCTTTTAAACAATCAACCAACTACTTTTCTAATCGCCTGACTAAGATCTACAAGATAGCCATTGCTTGCTCAATCCGACAATCTCCGTGGGATTCGACCCTCACACACCTGAGGTATTACTAGGACAACCCGGTGCACTTACCAGTCTATCTGTGCGAAACTTGCGGAGTTCAATTTCGCGCACCAAGTTTTTGGCGCCGTTGCCGGGGATTGTTCGAGTTTGATAACTACCGGACTATCTTGTTACTTAGATTAGGTACTTTTTACGGTTTAGTTACTCTTTTTTTTATGTCTTTTGTTTTCTTTTTCAAAATTTTTCAAAAACCTTTTCTTTTCTTTAGTAATCTTTGTCTTTTGTTTGAGTCTTGTGTCAGTTTCTAAGTTTGGTGTCCCTTTTTGTGTTCTTTCTTTGCTTAAATTTTCGAGTTTGTTCTTGAGTGTTCTTCATTGTATTCGAATTGGTCTTGGTATTTCTCTTTGTTTGATCTTAAAATTTTTAAGTTTGGTGTCTTTTAGTTGTTTTTCTCTTAGTTTTCGAAAACTTTGCATCTTTGATCTTAAAAATTTTAGGTTTGGTGTTTTTGGTTGTTTTTCCTTGATTTAAAAATTTTAAGTTTGGTATTTTCTTGTTAGTCAAGTTTAAAATTTTGAATTTCAAATCTTATCTTTTCAAATCTTTTTCAAATCTTTATCATATCTTTTTAATTCAAATCTTTCCAATCTTATCTTCTTTTAAATTTTAAATTTCAAATCTTTTTAAATCTCTACTATCTTTCAAAATTTGATTTTCAAAATCTTTAAAATTTAAATCTTCTCTTTCTTAACCCCTTTTTAAATCTTTATCTTATCTTTCCTTTTAAATTTTAAAACTTACTTGTCTTATCTTCGTTTTAAGTTTAAAACTTTTCAATTTCAAATCTTCACTTTCTTTTAAATTTGACTTTTTCTCTCTCTTATTTTCGAAAATCATCAATTCAATTTTCAAATCTTTTTAGTTAATTATTTATCTTAACTTTTAATTCTCTTATTATTTTCGAAAATCAATAAATAAATAAAATAAAAACAAAAATATTTTAGTTTTAGTTTCTCTTTTTACTCCTAAGGATTCGAATTCTCCTACTCTACTATTTTCGAATTCTATCTCTTCCTCTACCCTCATTCTTCTTTTCTTCTTCAGATATCTCACAGAGAGTTCTCTATACTCTGACATAGAAACTCTCATTCCCTCTCTTTCTTGGTTTTCTTTTTCTTGTTTATGAGCAGGAACAGAGATAAAGAACCACTCTATGATCATGATCCTGAACCTGAGAGGACTCTAAGGATGTGCTTACAATAAGCTAAAGCACAGCATTCTGGAGGAAACCTCACAGATCTTTTCGAAGAAGAAGCTGAAAATACAGACATGGCAGCCAATTCTAATGATGGAGGAGATGCAAGGAAGGGTCTTGGTGCCTTCACTGCACCCACTTCTGACTTCTATAGAAGAATCATCTCCAAACCTACCATTAGTGTAAATAGCTTTGAGCTGAAGCCTCAACTGGTCACTCTAATGCAACAGAGATACAAATTCCATGGACTTTCACAGGAAGATCCACATAAATTCTTATCTGAATTCTTGCAAATCTGTGATACTGTTAAGACCAACGGATTGGATCCTAAGATCTACATGCTTATGCTTTTCCCTTTTGCTGTTAGAGACAGAGCTAGGATATGGTTGGATTCTCAACCCAAGGAAAGCCTAGATTCTTGGAAAAAGTTGGTCAATACATTTTTGGCCAAGTTCTTTCCACCTCAGAAGCTGAGCAAGCTTAGGATGGAAGTTTAAACCTTTAGACAAAAAGATGGTGAACCCCTCTACAAAGCTTGGAAAAGATACAAACAACTGATCAGGAGATGTCCTCTTGACATGCTCTCGGAATGGACTACCCTAGGTATCTTCTATGATGGCCTATCCGAGATGTCCAAGATGTCATTGGACCATTCTGCTGGTAGATCACTCCACTTGAAGAAGACGCCTGAAGAGGCATAAGAACTCATTAAAATGGTTCAAAACAACCAATTCATATATACTTCTGAGAGGAACCTTGTGAACAATGGGGTTACTCAGAAGAAAAGAGTCCTGGAGGTAGACACTTTAAATGCCATATTTGCTCAGAACAAGATCTTGACCCGACAGATCAACATGATCTCTTAGTATCTGACTGGAATACAAGCTGCTGTTGGCAGCACCTAAGAAGCCTCCTATGAAGAAGATGCTTATGATCCTGATCAACCCATGATGGAAGAGGTTGATTATATGGAAAATCCCAACAATAAGTCTTATGGAAACACCTACAACCCATCATGGAGGAATCATCCAAAATTTTCATGGAAGGATCAATAGAAGACTCAACAAGGCTTCAACAACAACCAAGGTGGAAGAAATCAGAATAGGTTCAATAACAAACCATTCCCACCTTTTCAGTAACAAATGAAGACTTCTAGACAGAGCCTCTCTAATTTAGCCACCATAATCTCCGAGCTCTCTAAGACCACTTACAGTTTCATGACAGAAACTAGGTCCTCTATTAGAAATTTGGTGGTACAAGTTGGTCAGCTGAGTAAGAGGATCCCTGAGAGTTACCCCTCCTAACACTCTCTTAAGTAACACTGAACTTAACCTAAGAGAAGAGTGCAAGGCCATCACTGAAGAAGTTGAGGCCGAATCTGAAGGGGATTCTCTGGCGTTGAACGCCAACAAGGGAGCAGCTGGGCGTTCAACGCCCAAAGAGGAACAAGTCCTGGCGTTGAACGCCAGCAAAGGAATAGTTGGGCGTTCAACGCCCACCAAGGACTTTCCTGTTGAAGATTTAAAGGAAACTGTTCATACCTTGGGTGGAGCAGTCCGATTTGGAATGTTCTACTAATAAGACGACCGACCTCTTCAGGTCAGAACAATCCGACCTTTCCTCAAAGAGCTCGGCCAAATCACCAGGAAAAGCCCAAAAAGGGACCAAATGGAGGAATACGACCCAAATCCAAAGGCAGCCCAAGCCTATAGAGATAAGGGCGGTTCCCTTGAAGACAAGATGACCTCATTTAAAGATAAGATAAGATAAGATAAAGATAACTAACTTATCTTATCTAAGAAGATCGCTCTATACCATCATAAATATACTGGAGCACCCAGGTATAACTCATACTCTAATTCTACCAAAAACCTGCTTAATACCCTTGCTAACTTAAGCATTGGAGTCCCTTGCAGGTACCACCACCCTCCAGTGACGAAGGATCAGTAGCATTGTCAGTCCAACAAGTCGGACACAACAGCTCCGGCCGCCACGCACACATCGGACACGTCATCTTCGATCAGTACAGAAGATCTCATCCGAGTTCGACCTACAGTTTTAGATAACCCTCGAAACATTGGTGCCGTTGCTGGGGAACTTGAAAGTCATCCCACCACCATGGCGGACGACCATGACAATGACCACGATTCGGATCTAGAAGACAGAACACCGTACAAAAATGCGGACACTACACCGAAAGATATCCCGCAACCTAACGGAAACAAGAATTCACCAAACCCAGGAGCCCTCAAGACGCTTCAAGATCGTTTAAAAAAAGTTGAGGAAGAAGCCCAACATCAGCGAGAAGCTGAGAAGGACCTACAAAGGGAGATAAGGCGACACCGAAAATTGGAGGACAAACTTCTAAAACTCAAAGCCGATCTCAAAGCCAAAGCGACTCGATCCACTCACGAGGACAGCTCCCGCAAGGACTAAGATCCATTTACCAAGGAGATCATGAAGACCAAAATCCCAAAAGACTTTAAACTTCCGGATATGGCTTTATACAATGGCACGGTAGATCCTAGGCATCACCTCAGTAATTTCAAGAGTCGAATGTACCTCACTGACGCCTCAGACACAGTCCGCTGCAAAGCCTTCCCGACTACCTTAACAAAAATGGCGATTAAGTGGTTCGACAATCTACCCCCCAGGTCCATCTCAAGCTTCGACGACCTAGCCAAAAAGTTTCTAGCCAGATTCTCTATCCAGAAAGACAAAACCAAGCACGCCCCAAGTCTATTAGGAATCAAACAAGGAGATCGGGAAGGTCTCCGTAGCTACATGGAAAGATTCAACAAGGCAGTCTAGACATACAAAGTCTGCCCACAGAAGTGGCCATCATGGGCCTTATCAATGGCCTACGAGAAGGGCCTTTTAGCCAATCCATATCTAAAAAGCATCCCGCATCTCTAAATGAGGTACAAGAACAAGCAAAGAAGTATATCAATATGGAGGAAAACTCTCGACTAGGAGAGACCTCAAAATCTGGATTCTCCTACTCCTCCCGAGATAAGGACAAAGAATCCAAGAAAAAAAGAAGATCGACATGGGGAAAAGATAAAAAAAATACCACAATTATACCACTCTTCGGGTATCCCTTGTGGATGTCTACATAGAAGTATGCCATACTGAAAAGATACATCTAGCTCGACCACTCAAAGCAAAAAAGGAGGAGGAAATCGGGCAGAATATTGTGAATATCATCGAATCTATGGAAATTCCACCAACGAATGTTTCGACCTAAAAAATATCATAGAAAAACTAGTAAGAGAAGGAAAATTAAATTAGTATTTGGCGAGCCGAGCAGATGATCCCAGAAAAAGAAGAAGGGATGAAGATGTTGGACAGGCAGAACGACCACCTCGTACACCCGAGAGACACGTCCACATGATCACGGAGGATTTACGGGAGGCAGGATCTACAAATCATCTTGCAAAAGATATCTTAAAGAAGGATATCATGTCGAGGGAAGAGAGGAAACACCCGACATCCCCACAATTACTTTTACCAAAGAGGACGCATTCGGCATCATCTCAGGACACGACGATCCTATGGTCATCACTATCGTATTGGCAAACGCAAATCTCCACCGCACACTAATAGACCAAGGAAGCTCTGCCGACATCTTATTCAAAACTGCCTTCGACAAACTTGGCCTGGAAGAAAAAGAACTCAAAGCATATCCGAACAGCCTATTCGGACTGGAAGACACCCCAGTTCAACCACTTGGATACATCTCACTAAACACGACCTTTGGAAAAGGAAACCAGTCAAGAACACTCAAGATAGACTACATCGTGGTCGACGTAAGTTTAGCCTACAATGCCTTATAGGTCGGACAACATTGAATCAGCTCGGCGCAGTAGTCTCAACTCCACATCTATGCATGAAGTTTCCAACTGCAGAAGGAATAGCTACAATAAAAGCAGACTAGAAGACGGCGTGCCGCTACTATAACGAAAGTTTAAACCTCAGAGGCAGAGGAGAAGAATTCCACACAATCGAACTCGGTGGAGCTCAAAGGCGGGAAGAACTCCGCCCACAGCCCGAAGGTGAAATAGAAAAAGTCCTGATCGGAGATATCCCGGACAAAACAACCAATATCGGTACAATCCTAAAAGGAGACATAAAAGAATCACTCGTACAGTTCTTACGAGATAACATCGACCTCTTTACATGGAAGGCTGCAGACATACAGGCATAGGCCCCAAGTTAATGTGCCACAAGCTATCAGTCTACCCAGGATCTCGGCCAGTACAATAGAAACGTAGAAAGCTTGAACCAGAACGATCCCAAGCTGTGGAAGAGCAGGTACAAGCTCTACTGGAGGCAGGATTCATAAGAGAAGTCAAGTACCCACTATGGCTAGCTAACGTTGTCTTGGTAAAAAAATCAAATGGGAAGTGGCGGATGTGCACCGACTACACTGATCTCAACAAAGCCTGCCCAAAAGATCCTTATCCACCCCCAAGTATCGATGCTCTGGTGGATGCCTCCTCTGGATGTAAATACCTCTCATTTATAGATGCATATTCGAGATACAATCAAATCCCGATGTATCCACCGACCAAGAAAAAACCTCATTCTTAACCCCAAAAGCAAACTACTGCTACATCGTCATGCCTTTTGGACTTAAAAACATGGGAGCTACATATCAGAGATTAATGAATAAGGTCTTTACGGATCACATCGGAAAAATCATGGAAGTATATGTGGACAACATGTTAATAAAGACACAAAGTGAAAAGACGTTGTTGTCCGACCTCACCCAAGTATTCGACACTATAAGAAGGCATGGCATGCGACTTATTCCTGAAAAATGCACCTTCGCCGTAGAAGCTGGAAAATTCTTAGGTTTTATGCTCACACAAAGAGGAATCGAGGCAAATCCGGATAAATGCCGAGCCATACTCAACATGAAGAGCCCGACTTGTGTCAAAGAAGTACAACAACTCAATGGAAGGTTGGCATCCTTGTCCAGATTTCTAGCTGGATCAGCAATAAGATCTCTCCCCTTCTATGCCACTCTAAGGAAGGGAAAGAGGTTTGAATGGACAACGGAGTACGAGCAGGCCTTCCAAGATTTCAAAAGATTCTTGAGACAGCCACCTATCCTAACTCGGCCGCGGGAAGGAGAACCACTTATATTATACCTCGCAGTAGGAAGTCGGGCAGTAGCCTTAGCACTAGTCTGAGAAGACAACAGTGGGCAACAACCTGTATACTTCATCAGCAAAGCATTACAAGGATCCGAGCTGAACTACCAAAAAATAGAAAAATTCGCCTATACTCTCATACTAACATCTCGACGACTCCGTCCATATTTCCAAGCTCACATTATTAGGGTTCGGACCAACTAACCCATAAAAGGGATTTTGCAAAAAACGGACTTAGCATGTAGAATTTTGCAATGGGAAGTCGAGTTCTCTAAATTCGACCTTCAATATGAAGCTCGGACAGCCATTAAATCGCAATATCTAGCCGACTTCATTGCAGAATTTACAGACACCCTCGAATTCTCTACAGAATGGAATCTCTATGAAGACGGTTCCTCAAATAAAATTGGAAGCAGCGTGGGTGTGATAATTGAAAGCAACCAGGGAACCCAAATCGAACTTTCTCTCAAATTCGGGTTCCCTACCTCAAACAACCAAGCTGAATATGAGGCGCTACTAGCTGGTTTGAAGCTGGCTAGGGAGGTTGGAGCTCAAAAGCTTATCATCTTTAGCGACTCACAAGTAGTCACTTAACAAATAACAGGGAGCTACCAAGCCAAAGATCCCACCATGAAAAGTACCTGGACAAAACCAGGGAACAGTTCGGACAACTCGGGGAATATGAGGTCCGCCACATACCCCGAGAACAGAACGCCCGAGATGATGCACTCTCAAAACTAGCCAACACCAAACCAGGGGGTAACAATAGAAGCCTCATCAAAGAAATGCTGCAGAACTCGTCAATTTCTGAAGAAAAAAAAGTTCTAGCCATAACAGGTTAGGATCAAGGATGGATGAATCCCATAATTAACTACCTCAAAAAAGAAACACTCTCCACAGATGAAAAGGAGGTAAAGAGGTTAAAACGGCACTACAAGAAAACGGAATATTTGTAACAAAAAATTTATATCAAATTTAAAATTGTTACAACAAGAAAATTTGTTACAAAATATTTGAATATTTTGTAACAACGTGATTTCTTTTGTTACAAATTATGTTGACTTTTATATCGAAATGTTGTTTTGTTGCAAAAGTTCAAAACATTTTGTAACAAAATATCTATTTGTTTCAAAAGTTCTAAATATTCTGTAACAAAAAATTAATTTGTCACAAAATACAAAATTTTTGTAACAAGTTATTTATTTGTCACAAAATTCAAAGCTTTTTTGTAACTAATAAAAAATTTTATTTCAACATATTAAATGTAAAACTTTAAATTTTTGAAAATTAACATAATGAGATATTTATGATTTATTATATTTATTTAAGATTTTATATTCAAAAATTTATTTTACTAAAAATATTTAAATCAATTTAATGATACTTTGAGTTTAAAATTACTTTAAAAATTAAATAATAAGTTATTTATGATTTATTATATTTATTCAAAATAAGATTTTAGAGATTTATATATTAAACGAGTTTTTCCTTATTTATAATTTAAAGTTTTAGTAATTAAAAAAATATGAAAATTTTATATAATTTAATATAAATATTTGAGATTTTTTAATTTAATATTTTAAATTTTATGAATAAAAAATTAATTTAATTATCTCCAATTTTATCTTAATTAGCATTTATTTAAAAATAATTATAAATTAATAATAAAATAGTATTTCAAGAATAATTAATTTAATTACTCTAATTCTAAAAATTAGGATATTTATTTAGAAATAATTTAAGAATTTATAGTTAAATAATATCTTTATATAATTAATATTAAATTAAAATTAATTTGTAATTACTATATTACCCTTACTTTTTATTAAAAATACAAGAATTTTTGTAACTAAAAAAATTTATTTTAAAATATTTAAATCTTTAATATAATTTTATTTTGTTTTAAAAAATTAATTTTTTAAAATATTATTTGTATTAATTAATTATTTTTTTATAAAAAATTCAAGATTAAATGATTAATTTTTGAAAATGGTATATATTATTTTATATTTTTTTATAAAACTAATATATAATATTTACTAATTGTAATTCTCACTTTCACTCTTCATTCTACCGATCACTGGGTCACCCTCGTTCTCTCTCTCTTTTTTTATACCAAAAATAGAAAGACTCGAACGAGTGATATCTTAGATGAGTTTGAGAAGACTATACCATTTGAGTTATAACTCATTGGTGGTCACCTCCTTTTTTTATTTAAAATAAATTTATAACAAATATTTTTTTTATTTTATTACCACTCTAAAATTTAACATATTTTTACATTTAAATAAATTTTTAAAAACTTCCTTAAAAACAAAATATAGAATTCTGATTTTTTTTCTCTCTACTAAAATCCTAAACCCGTCATAACCCAACACTCATTATTAAGCCTGTAAAATCTCTAATTATTAAAAAATAAATAATAAATTATTTATAATTTATTATAGTTATTCATGATTTTATTTTTTTAAAATTATTTATCAAAAAATAATTAAATCAAAGTGATAAAATTAATTATTTAATTAAAATTATCAAATTTTAATTTATCCAAAAATTTCTAATTTTATATTTTTTTCAAAAATAATCGCTAATTCTCAAATTAAAAATTCTAACTCTAATTTTATCCTAATTCTATCCATACCTACTTACTCACTCACTCACCTTAACCCTAAACTCTTCCAGCCGCCACACCCCCCTTTCCCCAAATGCACACACACAACACAAACACACACATACAGCAAGAGAAAGGGAAGAACGGAGAGGGAAAGAAAGGAAAAGAAAGGGAAAAACTGGAATCAGAGAGCAAGAGAAGGAGAAGGGGAAAAGGGAGGACGGCGCCAGTGGGCATCACTGTCGCCGCGCCGTCGTGTCACTGTCAGGAAGGAGGAAACGTTGAGCGAGAGGAAGAGCTCCACGAGGAAGGAGCGCCGCTATGCCTCCATTGCTGCCGTCAGTTCGCGTTCTGCTGTCACCGAGGGAAACAGCCGCCATCGTCGTCTTCATCGCGAGCGGGTTGTTGCCAGCTTCCACCGCCGTCACATCTCCCATCACGGACGACGCTGAGGACGCACAGGAGAGACAGACGCGTGGAGATTGGAAGTAGGAGGAAAATGAAGGAGGCGCTGTTCGCCCTACTGCACCCAGTTGCCGTTCGTGGAGTCACCGTCGTCGCTGCTGTTAGGGGTTGCGTCACTGAGCCCCTGTCACCAGAAAACAATGTTGCCTCGCCGGGATTCACTATCGGTAAGGGCGTTCTCCCCTCTAATTTTGATTTCCTTTAATTTTTGAGAATATTGTTGTCATTGATTTCTGTCAGGAGCTTCGAATAGGAGGGAAAGGCAAGCTCAAGGGAGTTGAGGAGCAGCTAAGATTGCTTAGGAGCTCTGTTGTCATAACTAAAAAATTTTCTGCCACTAACATAACTTGCTTTATAGAGATATGCAAATTTGGCTTGTTTTGTTTATATGGATGCATGTGGTAGTGGAATTGAGGTGAGCGGCTTATGAACTTTAGAATGTGACCCTTAATGAGTTTTCAAGATCTGTTAAAAAAAGGGTAGTCAACTTTCTAAGTGTATATAACTCCCAAATTGCAATTGCTTTTCACTTGGAACCAATTTTAGAACTCATGAATTTCATATGAAGTATTGAAGGATATAAGCAAAATTTTTTGCATCTATTTGTTTGTTATCTATAGATTTATTAAGGAACAAAAAGAAAAGGATCCAAATGTTGAGATTGTAGTTGCTTATTGAGTTCTACTTTCTATTAAGAAATTGACCATAAGGGGGATATTTGTGTTTCTTATTGAGTTCTACTTTCTATTGTTAGTTGCATCTCTAATTTCTTTATTCTCTTTTCTTATGCAGCCATACCCATATTTGCATATCCGCAACAAGAAATTTTTATCGGGTATATGTCTCTCATAGAATGCTTTAATCCGTGTGTCTATGTATATATGTTCTCTAAGAAACTTATGCAAAAATTATTTATTGGAATTTGGAACTGTTTAGTTTTGACAATTGGACTTTGTTCAGCAATTTCTTTAAACGAGTACCATAGAAGGAGCATTCAATTATTGGATTTTGATAAGGCAAATGAGGTATTTGGAGGTAGCAGGCAATAGCTTATTTCTTTTGTCAACGTTTCAAGGAAAACACTGATGATGGTACTTCCGTATTATTTTATGGAACTGTTATCTACAACTAGCACTTGACTATATGGTCTTTCTTATTTAATTCACTTGTTTGGTTTAATTTGTTGAAATTGAAACATAACAAAACGGGTACCATACTTTATACTTTTTCTCTCAATATTTTGTATGCAAATTTGTCTTGTTTTGTTTAGATGGATGCATGTGGTAGAAAATGTTGTGTGATTATAACAAACCTCAATTACTTTTCACTTGGAACCAATTTGAGTAGTTTGGTTTATGAGCCTAGTTGTTTTCTGTGAAGTTTCAAGTTATTTGGTTCAATAGATAAAATTGTATGATTTTTGAAAAAAGCTTTTTGGGCAAAAATTATGTAAAAATTAATAAATTTGTAGATTCTTGTTTTAATTGTAGTATGAAGTTAAAAATCCTAGTAGTTCACCATAAACTTTTAGTTATATGATAATTTTTATATGAATTTACTAAGTGATTGCACTTTCTAGACTTTTTAATGTGGCACCCTATTGTAGTAGCAACTTGTGAAATTTCTATAAAGTTTCAAATTAACCTAATTGAGTTGGAACCAAATCTGGTGTAAAAATGTGACCCACAGAGCATCCTCACTAGAGTTTGGAACATAAGAAGTACTCTGTGAATTTTTAAAAATTTTGAGAAGTAAGGTTGTACTTTGAAACATTATTGATTTGATTTGAATTTAAGCTAGTGTTTTTTGGATGGTGAACTTTTCAGGTGTGTGGCACTTGTGTGGTACTTATTAGAAGTTTTTCCATGAGAAAGGAGCTGGATGAATATGATGGAGTTTGTAATTCCTTGTTCATACATGATGGAACTTGTATGAACATGATGGTGTGTGGCACTTGTGTAGCACTCATTACATTTTAGAGATTTATAATTTCTTGATTTTCTTGTCCTATGTATCTACATTAGGGTTCTTTAATGTGTCTTATTAGTTTGTACTTTAATGTTTATATGTTGAAGATTTATAAAACAATCTTAGTTAAATAAAAGATATTTGAACTATTTATGTTATTATATATTATATAAATGTTGACTTGCTGAATAAATTAGTTAATATATTAATTAATTAAAAAATATAATTTGGCAAATGATGTGTATAATTTGTATTAAAAAATTATTACAAAATAAATAGTATTTTGTAGCTAAAGAAAAAAATGTTACAAGATCAAGTTATATTTTGTAACAAAATTCTATGATAGGAAAAAATATATTGTCACAAAAATATTTTGAAGATCAAAATTTGTTATTACTTTTGTAACAACTTTTGGTTTTTTGCATCAGAAAAATTTGTTACAAAATATTACTTTAAATTGTAACAGTTCCATTTTTTGTTACAAAAACTTTTTATAACGGGACATACTACAACGGCCCATTTTTTTGTTACAAAATTCTTTTGTTTCAAAATTTTGATTTTTTGTAACGATTTTTTTTGTTACAAATATTGTTTTTTCTTGTAGTGCGGGAAGCACAATACTACACTATCATAAACAATACCCTATACAAAAGAGGGATTTCAATACCATTGTTAAAATGTCGACTTCCAACACAAAGGAAGTTCTAGAAGAAGCACACAACGGAATCTGTGAAAATCATCTCGGAGCACAGGCACTTACCAAAAAAGTACTCCGGGCAGAATTTTTTTGGCCAACTCTACAAAAGGAAGCCACAGAGTTTGTAAAGACATGTCTACCATGTCAAAAACATGCCAACTTTCACATTGCCCCGCCAGAAGAACTCATCAGCGTAACCTCACCTTGGCCATTCGTAAAATGAGGACTCGACCTCCTCGGACCCTTCCCCCAGGGATCAGGACAAGTTAAATTCCTCAAAGCAGAGGTAGACTATTTCACAAAGTGGATCGAGGCAGAACCCTTAGCTAACGCCACTGCTCAAAGAAGTCGAAAGTTCTTATATAGAAACATTGTCACAAGATTTGGGGTTCCATACTCCATTACCACAGATAATGGCACTCAATTCACAGATGCAGGCTTCAGAAAGTTGGTGGCCGATCTGAACATAAAACACAAATTCACTTCCGTAGAACATCACCTTTCAGACTAGCCTATGGAACGGAGGGAATGATCCCAGTGGAGGTTGAAGAAGGGTCGCCCAGAGTGATTAACTATAATGAAGAAGCCAACTCCCAACATCAAAGGGAAGAACTTGACATACTTCCAAAAATTCGAGAAAGAGCTCGAATCAGGGAAGAGGCATTGAAATGTCGAATGGCTTTAAGATACAATCAAAAGGTAGTGCCACGAGGTTTTGCCGAGAAAGACCTCATTCTAATCCAAAATGATATCAAAACAACTCGACCTGGAGAAGGAAAGCTGGCAGCAAATTGGAAAGGACCTTACCGAGTCATAGAAGTACTTGGAAAGGGCTACTACAGACTGTCCGAACTTGAAGGGCGAGAGCTTCCTAGGTCATGACACGCCTGCAAGCTAAGAAGGTACTATAGATAAAAGTAATAAAGATCTTAGGATAAGGTGCACTCTTTTTTCTGAAAAGGTTTTTTAACGAGGTACCAAGTCAAGATCTACAAATTGCCTGACTTAGAGGGATAAAACTCCCACATATATATATCTGCATTTTCTTTTGAATAAAGTTTTTTAGATTTTATACAAAACCTCAAGACGCATTAGTCTGAAACGCTAAAAAATTCATTGCCCGATTACAAAGCTACAAGATCGGTAGAAAGTGAAGATAAAATTCACTGTCCGACCATAATAAAGACCAAAGAAGATGAAAACCAAGTTCATCAAAAGGTCGACCAAACAAGGATCAAACTTAACTTCGACAAAATCGGCAAAGATGAAAAAGCGACAAAACATAATAATGCAAGAAGTTATCGAAAGTGATTCATAGAAAGGACCTGACAAAGTCTTAATAAAATGGGTTGCTAAAAATAACTTAAAAGACAGGCTGATATAAAGAAGTCGGACCAGTCAATAACCAAAGTTATAAAAAGTCAAATCCCTACAAGGAGGCCTGGCCAGCCCTAAAAAAGAGGATTACTAAAAAAAACTTAGAAGGAATCGACGTGATGAAGTCGGCCTCCCACAAGCAAGTTATAAAAAGGAATCCCTAAAAGAGACCTGATAAAGGTCCAAAAAAGAGGATTACTAGAAATAACTTAGAAGAGATCGACGTGATGAAGTCGGCCTCACACAAGCAAGTTATAAAAAGTAATCCCTAAAAGAGACCTGACAAAGGTCCAAAAAAGAGGATTACTAGAAATATCTTAGAAGATACCGACGTGATGAAGTCGGCCTCCCACAAACAAGTTATAAAAAGTAATCCCTAAAAGAGACCTGACAAAGGTCCAAAAAAGAGGATTACTAGAAATAACTTTGAAGATACCGACGTGATGAAGTTGGCCCCCCGCAAATAAAGTTATAAAAGTAATCCCTAAGAAAGACCTAACAAAGGTCCAAACAAAACAGATTACTAAAAATAACTTCAGACTAAAGTAAGGAAGTCGATATACAAGTTGGACCCAAACATCCACAACCTCAAAATCAAGTCACAAGTATGAAAATACAGAGGCAATCACAAGAGGTCCGACAACAAGGCTCCGACACCCCAAAAAGGTACCAGACAGATGCAGACAAACATGTTACGAAAGGAAACGAAGTTATAATATTAACAAGGCTCAAAGAGGCCACCCGAAGTCGACCTCAAAGAAGCCTAAGAAAATACTTTGTTTTTCCCAAAATAAAGTTGCTAACAGCAAAGCAACTAAAAGTGTTCAGAGGACAAAATAACGAAAACACAAATCAAAAAGAGTTTAAAGACCCACAGACCGGGCCATACACATCCAAGAAAATTCATAAAAACTACATAGGGTTCAGAGATTCTCCAATAGTAGCATCTTGGGGCGAAGGAGGTCGAGTCTGAAGGGGCACTGCATCTACTGTTCCATCATCTCGGTTCAGAATTTGAACATCGACCCCAGTTGAGCGACTTCAGCCGAAGTAGAGGAAGGCGGAATATTAGAGGTTTTTGCAGAAGAAACAACAGGAGGGCCGACATCATCATCATCATCATCAGGATCATCAGGAACAATCTTACCATCCCTAACAATGTTGTCCAGGCTAAAAAGGGAAATCTGGCGCAAGAACTCGAACTTGCTCCTTCAGATTCTCATAAGCAGCATTAACACTACCTACAAGGTGACCTTGGAGTTCAGCATAATCAGCCCGGACAGATTCCAAGCTGTTCCTGAGATCCATTTTCTCTCTATAGGTGGTAACATAGCTCTCCTTATGTTTCAACGTTGTGTCCTCAACTAATCTCACAGAAGCCGCCAGACCAATAGCCCGAGTCTTCTCCCCCTCCAACTCCTTCTCCAGCTTGGTCACTTTCACCTCAAGCTCCTCTTTTAAACCCTTAATCCGGTCAAACTCTGATTTGGCCTCTTCCATAAAGGCCTTCGTGGTATGGATAGAAAGATCTTGGGCAGTTCAATATAGAGCCGCCCCCATATGAGCCATCTTGATGCTGCTCTGAGTTATAAAATCCAAGTGATGAAGAACAGATACATCATCAGTAGGCATAACACCATAAGAAGCAATTTGTTGATCAACAAACCCAACAGCATCAAAGTCGGGAGCATCTAGATTAAAAGGCTCGACAGTCCGGGGTCTTTTTTGAGGAAAAATGACAGTAGGAGAAGAAGTAGCAGCAGAGGTCTGGGGAGGATTAACTAAATGGACCTGAGGCGTTGGAATCACTCTCTTCGGCCTAGTAGAACTCGAGATCGGTCTCCTCAGCGGAACATGAGAAGATCCCTCCCCAGCCACTCTGGCCGAGATGTTTTGGGCTGCAGTAGCCTTCGTCTCTTTTTTTAAGGCTTTCATAGAATCATTATTTTTGGCCATCTCTGAAAAACAAAAACAACCATAAAAGCAGGTTACAAGCTGTTAAAAGACGGAAGCAAAGTAAAAACAAAGCAAAACATATCAATTAATACCCAACGCAGTTCGGACAAGGGATGGGTCCCCCAAAAACTTAGTGTCAAGATAAGGAGGTTCCCCCCAAATATCCTCCAAAACATTTACAAATGCCTGCTCGATTTTGTCAAGCATCTCCCACATGTATCGAGACACCACTACATTCTGTTGCCAGCACAAGGGGAAGGCAGGCTCATCATTCGCTTCCAGAAAAAATGGTTGAACTCCCTCAACCGCTCGGATCTTAAAAAGGTAGTTCTTAAAGTCCCTAAAGGACTCGTCATACATGGCAAAAACTTTATGTCCTTGGACAGATCTAAAGGAAACCCAAGAGGCTTTTTTTTTGAAGAAGTCCCAGGCTTAGTTAAAACAAAAAGGTAAAGAAAGAGAGTCTGGGATGGTGTGACATCCAACTCTTGGCAAAGGAACTGAAAGATCTTGATAAAACCCCAGGAATTTGGATAGAGCTGGGATGAAGCTACGTTACACGACCACAATAATTCAGTCTCAAAAGAAGTGAAAGGAAAGGTAATATTCAACTGGCTGAAAAAATAGTCATAAGCATAAAAGAAAGGGCGCTCCCTCCAGGTCAGAGCAGGAAAGTAAACCCTCTCCTCAGAGTCAGGTGCCACCAATTCATAGTTCTTTTCTTGATCTCTACTTTTACAGAGATGGTGATGTTTCCTAAGTTCCACACAAAATTCAGCATTCACCACAGAGACACACATTAACACAAAAGAGTCCAACCAGTCAGACATCCCCTCAGGAACCTTAGAAGACGTCTCAACAATATTTTTGCGAAGAGACATGGCCAACTAGTCCTACAAACAAGAAAAGAAAATGGATTACTAACCAAAAATAGCTCGGGTGAAATCAGAACAACTCAGACACACACGACACAGAGCAAATACAAACAGCAAAAGGAAAACCCAAGACACACACCAAGGTCTAGGGGCATCCTTTGGAGGCAAAGACAAGGTAAGGAAGACTCCGGAAAGGGCTATGAAACTACACCCCAAAACTTTCAGCAAAAGAACTACCAAGCAAACAAAACATGCCAAATGGAAATCATCAAAGATGCAAAACCTTTTTTTTTCAAAATCAAAACGAGCCACCAGAAAAATCATTACTCTCTACAAAATCCATCAGTAACATTATCATCATGGCAAAGGTCACCAAAAAGCCTGAAAAACATGTATCATAGTAACCATCGAGCATAACGACGCAAAAAGGTTCAAGCTTCCCAACATGCATTCATGCAAGATCAAAACTTCACTAAGAATCGAATGCAAAGCGGCAAAATAAATAAAGAAGCAGAAAGAAGAACCAACCTGGAAAGAAGAAGCAGCTTCGAAGAAATTGAAGACGGAAAGAAGGTATCCAAATCGCCTTTCAGAGCAAAAGAAAACACCAACAAGACACCAAACAACGTCGTAGGGAGAAACGTGAAAATGTAAATTTCAGGCAAAACAGAAAGTGAGAAAGAAAAGGGGGAAGTTACAGTAACAGAGAAGAGAAATCATTTTTGCAAAAAGTTCAAAATGAACAAAGAAACGGAGTATTAAAAGAATTAATGGGGTTATTAAACCTTCGCGCATTCCCAAAGCAAGGAGACGCGTGTTTACGAAAGAATAAAAATTCAAAGGAAAATGTTCCGCATTCAAAGGACAAACTCTATAAAGAAGAAGTCGACAAATTGCTCGAGTTCGACTTCACCATAGAAGGAGCGAAGTCCTAAAAAAATAAGACTCGACCTCAAAAGAAAGACTGAGCTCGAGCAGGGGCACTGTTCATACTCTGGGTCGAGCAGTCCGATCCGGGATGTTCTACTAATAAGACGACCGACCTCTTCAAGTCAGGACAATCCGACCTCTCCTCAAAGAGCTCGGCCAAATCACCAGGAAAAGCCCAAAAAGGGCCCAAATAGAGGAACACGATCCAAATCCAAAGGCATCTCAAGCCTATAGAGATAAGGGCGGTTCCCTTGAAGACAAGATGACCTCATTCAAAGATAAGATAAGATAAAGATAACTAACTTATCTTATCTAAGAAAGTCACTCTACACCATTATAAATACACTGGAGCACCCAGGTATAACTCATACTCTGATTCTAGCAAAAACGTGCTTAATACCCTTGTTAACTTAAGCATCGGAGTCCCTTGCAGGTACCACCACCCTCCGGTGACAAAAGATCAGCAGCATTGCCAGTCCAACAAGCTGGACACGACAGCTCCGGCCGCCACGCACAAGCCGGACACGTCATCTCCGATCAGTACAGAAGATCTCATTCGAGATCGACCTACAGTTTCAGGTAACCCTCGGAACAGAAACCAAGGCTCATGAGGATACCATAGAGGTTCCCTTGAATACCCTGTTGCAACTTATGGGCTCTAAAGAATACTCTTCCTTTGATGAAGAAGAGAAAACTAGGGAAGAGCAAGTTGCTCGGTACCTAGGAACAGAGACATTGAAGGAAGAACCTCCAGTGCTGACCAAGGAGCTCAATGCCTTGGTTTAGCAGAAACTACCCCAAAAGCTACAGGATCCCTGACGCTTCCTAATTCCTTGCACCATAGGAACAATCACCTTTGAGAAGGCTCTATGCGACCTAGGGTCAAGCATAAACCTCATGCCTCTTTTTGTAATAGAGATGCTGGGAATTTTTAAGGTGCAAGCTACAAAAGTCTCATTAGAGATGGCAGACAAGTCTCTAAAGAAGGCATATGGTCTGGTGGAAGATGTTTCAGTAAAGGTTGAAAACTTTTACATCCTTGCAGACTTTATAATCTTAGATACTGGAGAGGATGAGGATGAATCCATCTTCCTTAGAAGACCTTTCCTAGCCATTACAAATGCCATAATTGATGTGGCAAGGGGAGAATTGGTTATCCAGTTATGGGAAGACCACATCTTGTTCAAGATGCCTAAACCTAACTCCCTACCTAAAAGAGAGACAACTGTATAACACTTAGTGTTCCAACCCTCTATCTCAGTGTAGAGCCATACAGAGCCCCCAGAAACCAATTATAAGTTTGGTGTTGGGAAACCATCTTCTAGCACTGAGAATGAAGGTACTAAGAAGAAGGTACCTAAAGGCTGGAGGGACAAGAAAATCCCACTGAAGGCCTCTCACCTGGCATGAGAGTTATCTTCATTAACAGTTCAGTCATTCCACACACTGTGAACAAAATCCTATCTCTAGAACATATGGAACTCATCCATGAGAGCACAGGAAAGAAGTTCACTATAAGGGGTGAAGTTCTAAGCCCCTATCCATCTCCATAAAGGACCTAACCATCAAGCTAGTGACGTTAAAGAAGCACTTGTTGGGAGGAAACCCAACCAAGACTAAAGTATTTCTGTTTTTTTTCTTTAAGTTTATTTAAGTAATATTAGTTTTTCTTCACTGATATTTCCCTTGTTATTTTTGAGTTTGTGATCATGTGCAGTAGTCAAGACAGAGACAGAAACCTTCAAAATAGAAGCAGAACACCCTGGAGTAAGTCCCTTGCTGGCGTTAAACGCCAGACAAGGAGGCAAGAGGGGCGTTCAACGCCCCAATTGGGTAAGGAAGCTGGCGTTGAACGCCACACAAGGAGAAGAGTGGGCGTACAATGCCCAGGATGGATCAGCAATGCTGGCGTTGAACGCCAAGGAAGGAGTACCTTGGGCGTTCAACGCCCAAGATGGTGCAGAGACCTGGTGTTGAACGCCAAGAAGGAAACCCCTAACGGGTGTTCAACACCCTATATGGGGCAAGAGACTGGCATTGGATGCCAGCTAGGGAGCAGAGGCTGGGCGTTCAACGTCCACAAAGGGCAGGAAATTCAAATTTTTTAGCCTCTCAGAATCAGTGGGTCCCACAGAATCTCCACCTACCCCACTTTCTTCTCTCTCTTACTTTCCCTCATCCCCATACACACTCTTCTCCATAGACCCTCAACCAATCACATCCACATCACCTTTTTCTCTTCCTAATTCACACACTTTCCCAAACCCATCATAACTCCCACCCACTTTAAATTCAAACTTTCCCACCCATTCCACACCCCAATTTTGAACCCAACTCTATTCCTACCCTATAAATACCCCCTCATACCACCCGTCAAATACACACCTCATACACAAGTTCCCCCACTTGGCCGAATACTCTCTACCTCTTTCCCTACCTATTTTCTTCTTCTTCTACTCTTTTCTTCCCTTTAGTTTATATTTGCTCGAGGACGAGCAAAGCTTTTAAGTTTGATGTTGGAAAAGTCTTGCTTTTTGGTTTTCATTGACACTTATAGCACCCAAAGTTGGAGAATCCTCTAGAAAGAGTAAAGGAAAAGCCGTTGCTTCTGCCTCTGAACCTTGGGAAACGAAGAGGTTCATTACCAAGGCTCATCAAGACCACTTCTATGGTGTGGTGAGGCACAAAAAGGTGATCCCCCGAGATCCTTTTTAGGCACAAAATGGATGAGTACCCGGAGATCCAACAAGAAATTTGGAGAAGAGATTGGGAAGTTCTAACCAATCCTATCCTAAATGTTGGAATCTTAATGGTGCAAGAGTTCTATGCCAATGCATGGGTCACCAAAAATTATGATACAAGGAGACAAGGAAGCCAGTGTTGAACGCCAAGCATTCCCTTTTGGGCGTTTAATGCCCACCAAGGCATAAGGCAGCATGGATCAACCCTTAATAGGCGTTCAACGCCCATTCCTAAAGTTGGACGCCGAGCTCAGCCCAAGTACGCAACCAAAGTGGGCCCAAGAGTGGACTTTCGCACCTCTTATCTAGTCTATAATACTTTTTGTACTTCTTAGTTACTAGATTAGTATTTAAAGGATAAGATCACCCATGTTTAGGATCTTCTTCCACAACCCTATTTTTGAATGCACTATTTTCTGTAAGCTATAAGCAACTAAACTTCCTAAGTTAGGGTTAAGAGCTCTGCTGATTCTCATGGATTAATAATATTACTATTTCTATTTCAGTACACATTTAATTCTATTCTTTTGTGTATTTTCATTCTTCATCTCATGAATTGAGGATGACCCGTGACAATTATCCTTGTTCTACATGGATTTCGTGGGAGTCCTGACCCAGATAGCATTGAACCACAGCTAGAGAGTGCATTGCAGATTCCAAGAGCGTGCCTAGGAAACTTTGGATAAGTGATATAAAATCCCATTGACCGTGGGTTACTGAGGTCTCTATGGCGTTATGGCTAGAGTCTGAGAAGCAACACTGCCTGATCCGGAAGATCCGACCTTGTCTGTGGCATTTTGAGTAGGATCGCGAAGGAGTGGAGCTTAGTGCTTCACCTTCGGCTATAGTGGGAAGCCATGAGTTAACTTGATGAGGATGCTACATGCGTTGCTCAGATATGGTAGACTGCTATGGTTTAGAAGAAACTAACTTGATGAGGATGCTACATGAGTTAGTCAACTACGGTTGCCATTGAATGAATCATTTTTTATTGAGGTAGACAGTAAGAAAGGTTAATCCAGAAAGAATACACATCTCTAAAGCCTTAACTGAATCTCTATCACTGCTTACATTTATCTGGTATTTCGTTTCCTTTATTTTATTTATGCTTTTAAACAATCAACCAACTACTTTTCTAATCTCCTGACTAAGATCTATAAGATAGCCATTGTTTGCTCAATCTGACAATCTCCATGGGATTCGACCCCCACTCACCTGAGGTATTACTTGGACGACCCGGTGCACTTACCGGTCTATCTGTGCAAAACTTGCGGAGTTCAATTTTGTGCACTAGCCATTATCCTTGAAATACGTGTTTTTAGGAGATGAAAACACCTACCCTATGATCATAAGCTCTTCTCTGAAGCCACAAGAGGAAGAATCACTAATTCAGGTGCTCAAGACACATAAAACAACTTTTGGATGGACCATAAGTGACATAGAGGGGATTAGTCCAACCAAATGCATGCACAAGATCAGGCTTGAGAATGATTCCAGACCAGGTATAGCCACAAAGGTGACTGAATCCGTCCATGAAAGAAGTAGTGCAAAAAAGGTCAGTAACTGTGGGAGGCTAGAATTATCTATCCTATCTCAGATAGCCCCTGGGTTAGTCCTGTCCAGGTTGTACCCAAGAAAGAAAGGATGCCAGTGATCCATAACGAGAAGAATGAACTAATTCCCACAAGAAAAGTTACAAGGTGGCGTATGTGTATTAACTATGGGAGACTCAACAACGCCACAAGAAAGGATCATTTCCCCTACCATTCATAGACCCGATGCTAGAAAGACTAGCTGGACATGCATTCTATTGCTTCCTAAATGGCTATTCAGGGTACAATCAAATTGCAGTAGATGCTCAGGATCAGGAGAAGACATCTTTCACATGCACATACAGCGTGTTTGCTTACAGAAAAATGTCATTCGGCCTCTGTAATGCACCTGCCACCTTTTAAAGGTGTATGCTCTCTATATTGTCTGACATGGTTGAAAAATTCTTTAAGGTATTCATGGATGACTTCTTCTTCTTCTTCGGTGATTTATTTGATTCATGCCTTAACCATCTCACCTTAGGTCTGAAACGATGCCAAGAAAGAAACCTGGTTTTAAACTAGAAAATGAGTCATTTCATAGTTACTGAAGGAATTTTTCTTGGACATCAGATTGAAAACAAGGGAATAGAGGTTGATCAAGTCAAGGTGGAAGTAATTGAATGATTACCCTCACCTACCAATGTTAAGACAGTCAGAAGTTTCTTAGGACATGCAGGGTTCTACAGAAGGTTTATAAAAGATTTCTCAAAAATTGCAAAGTCCCTGTGCAATCTCTTAGCCACGGATACTCCTTTTGTTTTTGACAGGGAGTTCCTACATTCCTTTGAAACTCTGAAGGCAAAGCTTATCTCTGCACCTGTCATCTCAGCACCCAACTAGGATCTACCATTCGAAGTCATGTGTGATGCTAGTGATCATGCAATTGGTGTTGTCCTCGGACAGAGACATGATAAGCTCTTGCAGGTCATCTATTATGCCAATCGTGTTTTAAATGATGCGCAAAAGAACTACACTACCAAAGAGAAGGAATTACTTACAGTGGTCTATGCCATTGACAAATTCAGATCCTATTTAATAGGCTCTAAGGTCATTATCTATACTGACCATGCTGCTCTCAAGTACATTCTTTCTAAGCAGGACTCTAAACCAAGATTAATAAGATGGGAATTACTCTTACAAGAGTTTGACATAGAGATCCGAGACAGGAAAGGATCAGAAAATCAAGTGGATGACCACTTGTCTCGGATTGAACCTGCAGTGGGGACATCCCCTCCCACTATTGATATAGCTGAGACCTTCCCTGATAAACAACTCTTTGTAATATGCAAAGCACCTTGGTTTGTCGATATTGCAAATTACAAGGCGATAAGGTTCATTCGCAAAGAATACAATAGATAGCAAGTTAGAAAACTAATCCATGATGCTAAGTACTACTTGTGGGATGAACCATACCTTTTCAAAAGGTGCTCGGACGGTTTAATCCGCCGTTGCGTCTCTGAGAAGAAACGCAGTAAATCCTATGGCATTGCCCTAGCTCAGGTTATGGAGGTCATTTTGGAGGTGAGCGTACAGCCACCAAGGTTCTTCAGAGCAGCTTCTACTGGCCAGCGCTCTTCAAGGACTCCCGGGTGTTTGTCTGCAACTGTGACAGTTGTCAACGTGTTGGGAATCTACCTCATAATCACGAGATGCCACAACAAGAGATCTTGAAAGTTGAGCTATTTAATGTATGGGGCATAGATTTCATAGGCCTTTTTCCATCTTCATATTTGAACACATATATCCTTGTGGCAGCAGACTATGTATCTAAATGGCAATTGCATCACCCACTAATGATACTCGAGTCGTTATGAAGTTCCTCTAGAAATACATTTTCGGCAGATTCGGTGTCCCAAGAACACTAATTAGTGATGGAGGCTGTAATATTTGTAACAGACAGCTTGACTCAATCTTGCAATGTTAAGGTGCTCGCCACAGAGTGGCAGCCCCCTACCATTCACAAACAAATGGGCAAGCTGAAGTCTTCAACAGGGAGCTCAAGAAAATTCTGGAGAGAACACTGAGCTCCTCTAGGAAGCATTGGGCACAGAAGATTGATGACGCTCTCTGGGCGTATTGAATAGCTTTCAAGACCCCTATTAGGATGTCACCTTACCAGCTAGTTGGTGGACGAAATTGTGATCCTTAATTAATGGCTCTTTGGCATGTGCCAAAGAGAACTAATTTAACTAACTGATTACTTTCTTTTCACAATTCCGTTCAACTAACCAGCAAGTGCACTGGGTCGTCCAAGTAATACCTTACGTGAGTAATGGTCGATCCCACGGAGATTATTGGCTTGAAGCAATCAATATTTATTTTATTAGTCTTAGTTAGGATGTCAACAAGGTTATCTGGATTAAAAGTGAAATTACTAGATTTGATTATAAAAATAAAAGAGGGAACAATGTTACTTTGTTTTGCAGTACTGGGGAATATGTTGGAGTTTTGGAGATGCTTTGTCCTCTAACTTCAACTCTTCCTTGAAATCCTCTTCTCACACGCAGGTTCCTTCCATGGCAAGCTCTATGTAGGGTGTCACCGTTGTCAGTGGCTACTTCCCATCCTCTCAGTGAAAACGTTCCTATGCTCTGTCACAGCACGGCTAATCATCTGTCGGTTCTCAATCAGGTTGGAATAGAATCCATTGATTCTTTTGCGTCTGTCACTAACGCCCAGCCCTCAGGAGTTTGAAGCACGTCACGGTCATTCAATCCTGGAATCCTACTCGGAATACCACAGACAAGGTTTAGACTTTCCGGATTCTCATGAATGCCGCCATCAATCCGGCTTATACCACGAAGATTCTGTTGAGGAATCTAAGAGATATTCATTCAATCTGATGTAGAACGGAGGTGGTTGTCAGGCACACGTTCATGGATTGAGGAAGGTGATGAGTGTCACGAATCATCACCTTCTTCACAGTTAAGCGTGAATAAACATCTTAGATAAGAACAAGCGTGTTTGAATGGAAAACAAAGGAATTGTATTAAATCATCGAGACGCTGCAGAGCTCCTCACCCCCAACAATGGAGTTTAGAGACTCATGCCGTCACAAAGTATGTAATTCAGATCAGAAAATGTCATGAGGTCCAAGAAATGTCTGTAAAAGTTGTTTAAATAGTAAACTAGTAACCTAGGTTTACAGAAAATGAATAAACTAAGATAATTGGTGCAGAAATCCACTTCTGGGGCCCACTTGGTGTGTGCTGGGGCTGAGACTAAAGCTTTCCACGTGTGAAGGCCTTTCTTGGCGTCAAACTCCAGGTTATGACGTGTTTTGGGCGTTCAACTCCGGATCATGACGTTTTTCTGGCGTTTAACTCCAGACAGCAGCATGAACTTGGCGTTTAACGCCACGTTACGTCGTCTATCCTCGCGCAAAGTATGGACTATTATATATTGCTGGAAAGCCCTGGATGTCTACTTTCCAACGCCGTTGAGAGCGCGCCAATTGGACTCCTGTAGCTCCAGAAAATCCATTTCGAGTGCAGGGAGGTCAGGATCCAACAGCATCAGCAGTCCTTTTTCAGCCTAAGTCAGATTTTTGCTCAGCTCCCTTAATTTCAGCCAGAAAATACCTGAAATCACAGAAAAACACACAAACTCATAGTAAAGTCCAGAAATATGATTTTTGCCTAAAAACTAATAATATTCTACTAAAAATTAACTGAAACATGCTAAAATCTACATGAAATTACCCCCAAAAAGCGTATAAAATATCCGCTCATCACAACACCAAACTTAAACTGTTGCTTGTCCTCAAGCAACTAGATGAATAAAATAGGTTCTAACAGAAATAAAGAAGTAATAATATTCTCGAGTTTTAAATGAGGCTCAGATTCTTATTAGATGAGCGGGGCTTGTAGCTTTTTGTCTCTGAATAGTTTTGGCATCTCCCTGTATCTTTAAATTTTCAGAATAATTGGCATCCTTAGGAACTCAGAATTCAGATAGTATTATTGACTCTCCTAGTGTAGTATGTTGATTCTTGAACACAGTTATTTTATGAGTCTTGGCTGTGGCCCTAAGCACTTTGTCTTCCAGTATTACCACCGGATACATAAATGCCACAGACACATAACTGGGTGAACCTTTTCAGATTATGACTCAGCTTTGCTAGAGTCCCCAGTCAGTGGTGTCCAGAGCTCTTAAGCACACTCTTTTGCTTTGGATCACAACTTTAATCACTCAGTCTCAAGCTTTTCACTTGGACCTTCATGACACAAGCACATGGCTAGGGACAGCTTAGTTTAGCCGCTTAGGCCTGGATTTTATTTCCTTGGGCCCTCCTATCCATTGATGCTCAAAGCCTTGGATCCTTTTTACTCTTGGCTAGTGCCCATGGCTTGTGAATATTTTTTTTTGAACTGCTTTTTCTTGCTTCAAGAATCAATTTCATGATTTTTCAGATTATCAACAATATTTTTCGTGTTCCTCATCCTTTCAGGAGCCAATATTCATCAAATTCAAAGTACATATTATGCACTGTTCAAGCATTCATTCGGAGAACAAAAAGTATTGCCACCACATATAATTAATTATAATTTATTATTAAGAACTCGAAAAATATAGATTACTTCTTTATTCTAAAAAAAATCTACTACTTTATTCATGCCTAATGATGATGAGAAAAATAAATTATAGCTTAATTGGAAAGAAAATCAAAATAGACATCCTAATTACTACTAAATATCTTCTAAGGTCAATTTCTAAAAGGAATAATTATTACTAAGTTAAAACAGAAAAATTGGAACTCAGCAACCTGTTGTTTTGAGGAGTGGATGCTCCTCTAATTCTTTGGGGGTGTGGTTCAAGGATTAATTTTTGGCGCTTCAGCTCCCTTAGATCACGCCCTTGCTCTTCCTGTTCTTTGAGCAGTTTGCAAATCATGCTGCCTTGATTGTTCTGTTCTTCCTTTATTTGATCCATAGCTTCTTGCAATCTGGAGATAGAGGCCTCAAGCTGTTCCCAATATTCGAATTGGGGCAGTTCTGGGAGGGCTTCTTGTGCTCTCCTCTTGGTTGCATCCTCTTGCTGCTGTTGTCTGATCATTGATGTTCCAGTAATGGGCTTTTCAATTAGGATATATTCAGTTATTCCCATCTTTACTCCAGCATCTTTGCAAAGCATAGAAATTAGGCTTGGATAAGCCAATTTGGCATCCTTAGAATTCCTGTTTGCTATTTTATATAGCTCACAGGAGACCAGCTGATGGACTTCCACTTCTTTTCCCAACATGATGCAGTGAATCATGACAGCTCTTTTGATGGTAATTTCAGAACGGTTGCTGGTGGGCAATATGGAACGACTAATAAAATCCAGCCAGCCTCTGGCTACTGGTTTTAGATCTTCTCTTTTGAGTTGAACTGGGATGCCAGTTGTACTGGTAGTCCACTTGGCTCCAGGGATGCATATATCCTCCAGAACCTTGTCCAACCCTTTATTGACTCTCATCATTCTCCTATTAAAGGAGTCTGGGTCATCTTTCAGTTGAGGAATCTTGAATATCTCCCTGATCTTGTCAGAATTGGTATGAATGATCTTTCCTCTGACTAAGGTCTTATGGTCAAAGAGAGCAGCTCCAATGATTCTTTGCCTTTCTGTCTGCCATAGATTAGCATAGAATTCCTGAACCATATTCTTCCCCACTTTCGTTTCAGGATTGGCCAGAATTTCCCAATTCCTTTTTTGAATTTGCTCTTGGATCTCCGGATATTCATCTTCTTTCAGATCAAATCTGACTTCCGGGATCACTGATCTGTGACTCATTATCTTGTAGTAATGGTCTGAATGTTCTTTAGTTAAGAACTTCCCTTGATTCCAAAGTGGCTTTGGAGCGCTTTCTTTCTTCCCTCTTGGGGTGGTTTGCTTTCCTTTAGGAGCCATGATCTTAAGTGAGTATATTTTTGTGATCACGGATAAGCACACCAAACTTAGAGTTTTGCTTGTCCTCAAGCAAAGGAGAAGAAAGAAGAGGGATAGAAGGAGAGCAAGTGTTGGATGAAGATGAGGAGGAGGCCGAATATAATATAAAGGGATGGGAGGTGGGAAATTTTCGAAAAATAAGAAAGAGATAAGATAAAAGATATGATTTTTAAAAATTATGATCAGAAAAAGATATAATTTTAAAAAGGAAAAGATATGAATCATAATTTAAAAGATAATTTTGAAATTTAATTTTGAAGAGGATTTTCTTAAAAGGAATTATTGATGTGTTGGAAACAAATTTGAAAAGATGATGGCTTGAATTGGAAAGCCATTTGGTTTTATGGATTAAGATATATTTAATATTTTTGAAAAAAAGGATTTAAGAAATTAGGATAAAAACTTTTGGAATTGAAAGTGATAATTTAAAATATGTTTATGCAAGAAATCATGAATTGAAACATAAAACTTTTGAAAAATTGCAAAGAAAAACGAAATTGTACCTCCTCCCACCATCCTGGCGTTAAACGCCCACATGGTGCATGGTTTGGGCGTTTAACGCCCACATGTTGCTTCTACTGGGCGTTCAACGCCCATGTGATGCTTCTTTCTGGCGTTGAACGCCAGGAAGTCCTTCTTTACTGGGCGTTTTTCTAAACGCCCAGAATGCTAGCAGATTGGCGTTAAACGCCCAGAAGGTGCATCTTTCTGGCGTTTAACGCCCAGAAGATGCTCCTTTCTGGCGTTTAACGCCCAGAAGGCTACCCTTACTGGCGTTAAACGCCCAGTGGGTGCTTCTTTTGGGTGTTTAACGCCCAAAGTGTTTCTTACTGGCTTTTTCATGCCAGTGAGCTTCCAAATTTCTCTGTAACTCTTGGGACTTCAGTAAATTTGCTATTTCACCTTTGAAGATACTTAGACCTAAACCTGTAAAGAAAGAAAATTTATTTAATTAGTATTTGAACTTTGTACATGGCTGGGTTGCCTCCCAGCAAGCGCTTCTTTAATGTCATTAGCTGGACTATCACTGATCTTCAATTAAGTCTCAGTCTCGAGCATTCTTGCTCGAGATTACCTTCAAGATAGTGTTTAACTCTTTGTCCATTAACAATGAACTTTTTGTTAGAGTCACTATCCTGAAGTTCTATGTATCCATATGGTGATACGCTTGTGATTACATATGGACCTCTCCACCGGGATTTTAATTTCCCAGGGAATAATTTGAGCCTTGAATTAAATAGCAGAACTTTCTGTCCTGGCTCAAAGACTCTGGATGACAATTTCTTATCATGCCATCTTTTTGCTTTCTCTTTGTAAATTTTTGCATTTTCGAAAGCATTGAGTCTAAATTCCTCTAGCTCATTTAACTGGAGTAATCGTTTTTCTCCAACTAACTTGGCATCAAGGTTCAGGAATCTGGTTGCCCAATAGGCCTTGTGTTCCAGTTCCACTGGCAAGTGACATGCCTTTCCATACACCAGCTGGTATGGGGAGGTCCCTATAGGGGTCTTAAATGCTGTTCTGTATGCCCATAGAGCATCATCCAAGCTTCTTGCCCAATCCTTTCTACGGTTAATTACAGTCCGTTCCAGGATTCTTTTAAGTTCTCTATTTGAGACTTCAGCCTGCCCATTAGTTTGTGGGTGATATGGAGTAGCCACCCTGTGGTTGACTCCATAACGTACTAGAGCAGAGTAGAGCTGTTTATTACAGAAATGAGTGCCCCCATCACTGATTAACACTCTAGGGATACCAAATCTGCTGAAGATATGTTTCTGGAGGAATTTTAACACTGTTTTAGTGTCATTAGTGGGTGTTGCAATAGCCTCCACCCATTTGGATACATAATCCACTGCCACCAGAATATAAGTGTTTGAGTATGATGGTGGGAAAGGTCCCATGAAGTCAATGCCCCATACATCAAACAACTCAATCTCCAAGATTCCTTGTTGAGGCATGGCATAACTGTGAGGCAGGTTGCCTGATCTTTGGCAACTATCACAGTTAAGCACAAATGCTCGGGAATCTTTATAGAGAGTAGGCCAGTAGAAGCCACTTTGGAGGACTCTTGTGGCTGTTCGTTCACTTCCAAAATGTCCTCCATACTGTGATCCATGGCAATGCCAAAGGATCTTCTGTGCTTCTTCTTTAGGCACACATCTACGGATTACTCCGTCTGCACATCTCTTAAAGAGATATGGTTCATCCCAAAGATAGTACTTTGCATCTGTGATTAATTTCTTTGATTGCATCTTACTGTACTCTTTGGGTATGAATCTTACTGCCTTGTAGTTTGCAATGTCTGCAAACCATGGCACTTCCTGGATGGCTAGTAGTTGCTCATCCGGAAAGGTTTCAGAAATTTCAGTGAGAGGGAGGGACGCCCCTTTCACTGGTTCTATTCGGGACAGGTGATCTGCTACTTGATTTTCTGTCCCTTTTCTGTCTCTTATTTCTATATCAAACTCTTGCAGAAGCAGCACCCATCTGATGAGTCTGGGTTTTGAATCCTGCTTTGTGAGTAGATATTTAAGAGCAGCATGATCAGTGTACACAATCACTTTTGATCCTACTAAGTAGGATCTGAATTTGTCAATGGCGTAAACCACTGCAAGTAGCTCTTTTTCTGTGGTTGTATAATTCTTCTGTGCATCATTTAGTACACGGCTTGCATAGTAAATGATGTGCAGAAGCTTGTCATGTCTTTGTCCCAACACTGCACCAATGGCATGGTCACTGGCATCACACATCAATTCAAATGGTAATGTCCAGTCTGGTGCAGAGATGATTGGTGCTGTAACCAATTTAGCTTTCAGAGTCTCAAATGCCTGCAGACACTCTTCATCAAAGATAAATGGCGTGTCTGCAGCTAGCAGGTTGCTCAGAGGTTTGGCGATTTTTGAAAAATCCTTTATAAACCTCCTATAGAACCCTGCATGTCCTAGAAAGCTTCTGATTGCCTTAACATTAGCAGGTGGTGGTAATTTTTCAATTACTTCTACCTTAGCTTGGTCCACCTCTATCCCTTTGTTCAAAATTTTGTGCCCAAGGACAATTCCTTCAGTCACCATAAAGTGACATTTTTCCCAGTTTAAAACCAGGTTAGTCTCTTGGCATCTTTTCAGAACAAGTGCTAAGTGGTTAAGGCAGGAGCTGAATGAGTCTCCAAATACTGAAAAGTCATCCATGAAGACTTCCAGAAATTTTTCCACCATATCAGAGAAAATTGAAAGCATGCACCTCTGAAAGGTTGCAGGTGCATTGCACAGGCCAAATGGCATCCTTCTGTATGCAAATACTCCAGATGGGCATGTGAATGCCGTTTTCTCCTGATCCTGGGGATCTACTGCAATTTGATTATAACCTGAATATCCATCCAGGAAGCAGTAGTATTCATGACCTGCTAGTCTTTCTAGCATCTGGTCTATGAATGGCAAAGGAAAATGATCCTTTCTGGTGGCTGTATTGAGCCTTCTGTAATCAATGCACATACGCCACCCTGTAACTGTCCTTGTAGGAACCAGTTCATTTTTTTCATTATGAACCACTGTCATGCCACCCTTCTTAGGGACAACTTGGACAGGGCTCACCCAGGGGCTGTCAGAAATAGGATAAATAATCCCAGCCTCTAGTAATTTAGTGACCTCTTTTTGCACCACTTCTTTCATAGCTGGGTTCAGCCGCCTTTGTGGTTGAACCACTGGCTTGGCGTCATCCTCCAACAAGATTTTGTGCATGCATCTGGCTGGGCTAATGCCCTTAAGATCACTAATGGACCACCCAAGAGCTGTCTTGTGCGTCCTTAGCACTTGGATTAGTGCTTCCTCTTCCTGTGGCTCTAAGGTAGAGCTTATAATTACAGGAAATGTTTCACCTTCTCCCAGAAATGCATATTTCAGGGATGGTGGTAATGGTTTGAGCTCGGGTTTTGGAGGTTTCTCCTCTTCTTGAGGGATTTTCAGAGGTTCTATTATCTTCTCTGATTCCTCCAAATCAGGCTGAACATCTTTAAAGATGTCCTCCAGCTCTGATTCGAGACTCTCAGCCATATTGACCTCCCTTACCAGAGAGTCAATAATATCAACACTCATGCAGTCATTTGGGGTGTCTGGATGTTGCATGGCTTTAACAACATTTAACTTGAACTCCTCCTCATTGACTCTCAAGGTCACTTCCCCTTTTTGGACATCAATGAGGGTTCGGCCAGTTGCTAGGAAAGGTCTTCCTAGAATGAGAGTTGCACTCTTGTGCTCCTCCATTTCCAGCACCACAATGTCAGTAGGAAAGGCAAATGGCCCAACCTTGACAATCATGTCTTCAATCACGCCTGATGGGTATTTAATAGAACCATCAGCAAGTTGAAGACACATCCTGGTTGGTTTGATTTCTTCAGTCAAACCAAGCTTTCTGATAGTAGATGCAGGTATTAGGTTGATACTTGCCCCAAGATCGCATAAAGCTTGCTTGGTACAAACACCTTCTAATGTGCATGGTATCATAAAGCTCCCAGGATCTTTAAGCTTCTCAGGTAAGCTTTTCAGAATGACTGCACTGCATTCTTCAGTGAGGTAAACTTTTTCAGTTTCCCTCCAATCCTTCTTATGACTTAAGATCTCTTTCATGAACTTAGCATAAGAAGGTATTTGCTCAAGTGCTTCTGCAAACGGAATCTTTATTTCAAGAGTCCTGAGATAGTCTGCGAAGCGGGCAAACTGCTTATCCTGTTCTGCTTGACGGAGTTTTTGAGGATAAGGCATTTTGGCTTTGTATTCCTCAACCTTAGTTGCTGCAGGTTTATTACCTACAGAAGTGGGTTGGGAAGCCTTTTTGGAAGGATTGTTATCAGCACCTGTATGTGACTGATCACCCACTGGCGTTTGAATACCAGGGGTGGAAGCTGGGGTGGCGTTAAACGCCACCTCCTTGCTTGTTACTGGCGTTTGAACGCCAGAACCATGTTCCTTTTGGGCGTTCAACGCCAGATCCATGCTTGTTTCTGGCGTTGAACGCCAGGAATGAGCATGGTCTGGGCGTTCAGCGCCAGCTTTATCCCTTTCTGGGCTCTGCCTGTCCTCAGAGGGATTTTGAGTAGCTATTTGTTCATTTCCTGTCTTCTTGCTGCTTTGAAGTGAGGTATTTAATGTTTTCCCACTTCTTAATTGAACTGCTTGGCATTCATCTGCTATTTGTTTTGACAGTTGCTTTTCTGTCTGTTTTAATTGCACTTCCATGTTCCTGTTAGCCATTCTTGTTTCCTGTAATATTTCCTTGAATTCGGCTAGCTGCTGAGTTAGAAAGTCTAATTGCTGATTGAATTCATTAGCCTGATCCACCGGACTGAGTTCTGCAGTTACTGTTTTAGCTTCTTCTTTCATGGAAGATTCACTGCTTAGGTACAGATGCTGATTTCTGGCAACTGTATCAATGAGCTCTTGAGCTTCTTCAATTGTTTTTCTCATATGTATAGATCCACCAGCTGAGTGGTCTAGAGAAATCTGAGCTTTTTCTGTAAGCCCATAGTAGAAGATGTCTAATTGCACCCATTCTGAAAACATTTCAGAGGGGCATTTTCTTAGCATCTCTCTGTATCTCTCCCAAGCATCATAAAGGGATTCATTATCTCCTTGTTTGAAGCCTTGGATGCTTAGCCTTAGCTGTGTCATCCGTTTTGGAGGGAAATAGTGATTCAGGAATTTTTCTGACAGCTGTTTCCATGTTTTTATGCTGTTCTTAGGCTGGTTATTTAACCACCTCTTAGCTTGATCTTTTACAGCAAATGGAAACAGTAGTAATCTGTAGACATCCTGATCCACTTCCTTATCATGTACTGTATCAGCAATTTGCATAAATTGTGCCAGAAACTCTGTAGGTTCTTCATGTGGAAGACCAGAATACTGGCAGTTTTGCTGCACCATGATAATGAGCTGAGGATTCAGCTCAAAGCTACTAACTCCAATGGAGGGTATACAGATACTACTCCCATATGAAGCAGTAGTGGGGTTAGCATATGACCCCAGAGTCCTCTTGGACTGTCCATTCATACTTACTTCCATAATGGAATACAAGTTGAGAATTTATATGTTGAGAATTATTTATTTTATAGTAATGGAATAAATAAAAATGGAATAAATAAAAAGAAGTTAAAAATATATATATATTTCTTTTTCGAAAAAAAAATGAAATTAAAATCTAAAAATTTTTTTTAAAAAAATTTCGAAAAAGTAGTTGGAAAAAATAAAATTTTTGAATTTTGAAATTTTTGATGAAAGAGAAAAGCACACAAAAGACACAAGACTTAAAATTTTTAGATCTAGTGCTCCTTATTTTCGAAAATTTTTGGAGGGAAAACACTAAGGAACACCAAACTTAAAAATTTTAAGATCAAGACACAAGAAAAACTCAAGAACACTTTGAATATTCACAAGAACACCAAGAACACAAGGAAGAACACCAAACTTAAAATTTTTAGAAAATCAAAATAAATTTTCGAAAATTATAAAAAGATTAACAATAAAACACCAAACTTAGAGTTTGGCACAAGATTAAATCAAGAAAAATCATTTTTGAAAAAGATTTTCAAAAGTATTGGTGCTCCCTTATCAAGAATATAAACCAATGCTTTAGCCAATTGGGAATAAATATGACACTTGATGCAGATATTCCAATTAGTGCTTTAAAAGGAACACAAGTCGAAAATTTTAAAGAAAAATATGAGATATGCAATTAACACCAAACTTAGAACAAGACACTAAAACTCACGAAGATTAGCAATTAATTAAAAGAAAATAATAAATTTTGAAAAGAAATTTTTGAAAAGAAACTATCCTATCAAGATTTAATGACTCTATAACAATAAAATTAAGAATAAAAATAGAAATAAATTATTCCTAATCTAAGAAATAAAATAAGCCTTCAATTGTCTAAACTCAATAATCCCCGGCAACGGCGCCAAAAACTTGGTGGACGAAATTGTGATCCTTAATTAATGGCTCTTTGGCATGTGCCAAAGAGAACTAATTTAACTAACTGATTACTTTCTTTTCACAATTCCGTTCAACTAACCAGCAAGTGCACTGGGTCGTCCAAGTAATACCTTACGTGAGTAAGGGTCGATCCCACGGAGATTATTGGCTTGAAGCAATCAATATTTATTTTATTAGTCTTAGTTAGGATGTCAACAAGGTTATCTGGATTAAAAGTGAAATTACTAGATTTGATTATAAAAATAAAAGAGGGAACAATGTTACTTTGTTTTGCAGTACTGGGGAATATGTTGGAGTTTTGGAGATGCTTTGTCCTCTGACTTCAACTCTTCCTTGAAATCCTCTTCTCACACGCAGGTTCCTTCCATGGCAAGCTCTATGTAGGGTGTCACCGTTGTCAGTGGCTACTTCCCATCCTCTCAGTGAAAACGTTCCTATGCTCTGTCACAGCACGGCTAATCATCTGTCGGTTCTCAATCAGGTTGGAATAGAATCCATTGATTCTTTTGCGTCTGTCACTAACGCCCAGCCCTCAGGAGTTTGAAGCACGTCACGGTCATTCAATCCTGGAATCCTACTCGGAATACCACAGACAAGGTTTAGACTTTCCGGATTCTCATGAATGCCGCCATCAATCCGGCTTATACCACGAAGATTCTGTTGAGGAATCTAAGAGATATTCATTCAATCTGATGTAGAACGGAGGTGGTTGTCAGGCACACGTTCATGGATTGAGGAAGGTGATGAGTGTCACGAATCATCACCTTCTTCACAGTTAAGCGTGAATAAACATCTTAGATAAGAACAAGCGTGTTTGAATGGAAAACAAAGGAATTGTATTAAATCATCGAGACGCTGCAGAGCTCCTCACCCCCAACAATGGAGTTTAGAGACTCATGCCGTCACAAAGTATGTAATTCAGATCAGAAAATGTCATGAGGTCCAAGAAATGTCTGTAAAAGTTGTTTAAATAGTAAACTAGTAACCTAGGTTTACAGAAAATGAAGAAACTAAGATAATTGGTGCAGAAATCCACTTCTGGGGCCCACTTGGTGTGTGCTGGGGCTGAGACTAAAGCTTTCCACGTGTGAAGGCCTTTCTTGGCGTCAAACTCCAGGTTATGACGTGTTTTGGGCGTTCAACTCCGGATCATGACGTTTTTCTGGCGTTTAACTCCAGACAGCAGCATGAACTTGGCGTTTAACGCCACGTTACGTCGTCTATCCTCGCGCAAAGTATGGACTATTATATATTGCTGGAAAGCCCTGGATGTCTACTTTCCAACGCCGTTGAGAGCGCGCCAATTGGACTCCTGTAGCTCCAGAAAATCCATTTCGAGTGCAGGGAGGTCAGGATCCAACAGCATCAGCAGTCCTTTTTCAGCCTAAGTCAGATTTTTGCTCAGCTCCCTTAATTTCAGCCAGAAAATACCTGAAATCACAGAAAAACACACAAACTCATAGTAAAGTCCAGAAATATGATTTTTGCCTAAAAACTAATAATATTCTACTAAAAATTAACTGAAACATGCTAAAATCTACATGAAATTACCCCCAAAAAGCGTATAAAATATCCGCTCATCACTAGTCAATGGCAAGGCATGTCATTTGCCAGTGGAACTGGAACATAGGGCATACTGGGCAACCAGATTCCTCAACTTTGATACTAAGGCTGTAGGAGATAAAAGATTGCTCCACTTAAATAAGTTGGATGAATTCTAACATGCTGCATTCAAGAATGCTAAAATCTATAAGGAGAGGGCCAAGAAGTGGCATGATAAGAAGATATCATCCAGAGTATTCGAGCCTGGCTAGAAGGCTTTTCTCTTCAATTCTAAACTCAAGCTATTCCTTGGGAAGCTCAAGTCAAGATAGACGGGACCTTTTGTTGTCACTAATGTGTCACCTTATGGTCATATAGAGCTCCAAAGCTACCACTCGAACAAAAGATTCACCGTCGATGGACAGAGAGTCAAACATTACTTAGGGGATGACATTGAGCAAGAACACTCTACACTGCTGTTAACATGACAACGGTAATGTCAAGCTAATGACGGTAAAGAAGCGCTTGTTAGGTGGCAACCCAACCATGAGTAAAGTGCTGTAATTTTTCTTCCTTATGTTTATTTTTATTTGAGTTCATTTTAGTTTATTTCCATAATTTCCCCTTGCCTTTTAACATTTGTGATGATGTGCAATACTTAGAACTGAAGCAGAGACATCTAGAGATGGAAAATAGAATACCCTGGGGAGAACCCCTTGCTGGCATTGAATGCCAAACAAGGAGAAAGGTGGGCGTTCAACGCCCATGAGGAAAAGCTTGCTAGCGTTGAACGTCAGAATGGGATGAAAATGGGCGTTCAACGCCCATAAAGGAGTACATTCCTGGCGTTGAACGCTAGAGTAGGGGTGCTCTGGGCGTCCAACGCCCATTGAGGATGAAGAGTTGGCGTTGAACGCCAGAGAAGTCCTTCTCTGGCGTTCAACGCCCATATAGGGGCAGGCCAAGATCAATTTTTGATCCCTAATGGAGGTTCAATGCCCATTCTTGGTGTTAAACGCCCTAATAAAAAAAGGGAGGCCCCCCTGGCATTCTACGCTAGATCTGGGCGTTGAACGCCCAGGAGGGAGAGGGACACACAATTGAAATTGAGAGGGAAGGACTAAGAAGTTGACTTTTTCAAATCATATCTTTACCAAATCCTATCTTTTCATAAAAAATGTATCTCCATATCATATTTCCTTTTACTTTTAATTTGATTTCCCAAAAATCTTCCACAATCAATTCAATCCTTTTTTTAAACAAATCCCTTTTTAATCTCATTTTTTCAAATCAAATCCTTTCCTTATCTTCTGATTTCAAATCCTCTTATGAATACCTTTTATCTGCACATAATCCTTTTACAATCTTTTCCAACTCTTTTTCAAATCTTTTTTCAATCTTTCATAATTTAACAAGTTTTCAATAATATCTTTTTCTCTCCTTCATCTTTCAAAATTCGAAATTCTTATCTTTTCTAATTTCCCTTTTATAAAGACCCATCCCCCTCTTCCTCCACATCCGAATCTCTCTCTCTCTCTCTCTCTCTCTCTCTCTCTCTCTCTCTCTCTCTCTCTCCCCCCCCCTCTCACGCTCATTTTCCCTCTCTCACGCCATCCTCCACTTCTTCTTTTTGCTCGGGATGAGCAAACCTCTTAAGTTTGGTGTAGGAATGCCTTGCTCTTTCACTTGTTCACATCTCATGGCTCCAAAAGGTGGAAGATTTACCTCAATGACCAAGAAAGAAAGTTCTCCCTATAAACCATATAGGTTCTACTCCAAAGTTCATAAGGAACACTACCATGAGGTAGTATGCAAGAAGGGAGTCATTTCAGAAGTCAAGTTCGAATTAAAAGAAAATGAATATCCGGAAATTCAAGAAGAAATCCGATTAAGGGATTGGGAAGTTCTGGCCAACCCTCCAACCAATATTGGAATCGTAAGAATCCATGAGTTTTATGCAAATTTGTGGCTGATAGACAAGCAAAGGAAAGAGGGACTGGGATTCAACCTATGGCGCACAATGATCCAAGGAAAGACGACACACTTCAATTTGGATAAAGTGAGGGAGATTTTCAAATTACCCCCACAAAAGGATGACTCTGACTCCTTTAATAGGAGGGTACAAGCTAAGATGAGGCTAGATCAAGTCCTTGTGGACATATGTTTGCCTGGAACTCAGTGGATAAACAAAAGGAAAAGTCAACCTAATCAACTGAGAAGAATGGATCTCAAGCCAGTTGCTAGAGGATGGCTAGACTTCATTGGGCATTCTATACTCCCCACTAGCAACCGTTCTGAAGTAACTATAAGGTGAGCCATGATGATGCATTGCATCATAATGGGCAATGAAGTGGAAGTACACCAATTAATCCCATGTGAGATGTACAATTTTGCAAACAAGAACTCAACTCAAGCCAAGTTGGCTTTTCCACATCTCATCTCTTGCTTGTGTAGTGAGGCAGGTGTCTTGATTGACAGAGACACATGCATCCCAGTAGACCATACAATCACCAAGGAGAGCATGGAGTACACCAGGATACCAACTTTGGACAAGATTCAACAGTTAGTTGACCTTCCCAAGAAGAAGACACCTGAGCAGCCTCAGGAATGGAGCACCTCTCCAATTGAATGTTAGACTCAACTCGCAGCATCCATTGAATAGTTGCAATCCACTCTGAACCAATGGAGAGAGGAGCAAAAGGAATAGTCTTGCATACTTCATAAGCTGGCTGTAGAGCAAGAGAAGCATAGGTGAGAACTGGATGATTTAAAATGCTAGAAAGTATCTTCTGAAGATAGCAACGACCACCATGACTAAGGTGGTTTAGTTTCACCCTTATCCAGTTCCTATTCAGTACTTTATTTCCTATTTTTTAGTTCTTTTTTGCATGATCACTAGTAGGATTTTCTATTTTTAGTATTAGAAGTAATCTTTTTAATTTCTTTTCTACCAGCTAAGTTTAAGATATTCCACTTATCATCCTATTGAACTTGAATAAAATTTTGTTTTTCCTTAAGAAGCAGTAAAATACAAGAATTTATGAGTTAACTACAATTCATTCTTTCAAATTCAAAAAGTGGTGGCCTTGCATTTATTTTCTGAGTGTATGAATTAACTGTTCATAATTGTCTTGAATTTGAGGGTGTTGGCTCTAAAAAGAACAGAGAATTTAGAGAAATACTATTGGTTCTCAGAAAAATCCAAATTATTTATTCTTGAAGCAAAAGAAATAGTATTCTAAAAAAATTTAGAAAGAGAAATAAAACCAATAAAGGATCCAAGGTTTTGAGCATCAATGGTTAGGAGGGTTAGAAATTGGCCTAAAAAGCTCAAAACAAGCTGATGTCCCTAACTATATGCTTGTGGTGTGAATGTGTCAAGTAAAAAGCTTGAGACTGAGCAGTTAAAGTCGTGATCCTAAAGCTAAGAGTACGCTTAAGAACTCTGGGAAACACTGTCTGGGACTTTAAGCAAAGCTAAAGTCGAATCCCAAGGGTTCCCCCAGTTAAGTGCCTGTAGCGTTTATATATCCGGTGGTAATACGGGAAAACAAAACACTTAGAGTCACAACTAAGCTAAAAAATGTGCAAAGCACTGAAAGAAGCTGTGGTTCAAGAATAAAGAAAAAATAAAAAAAAATAAAAGAAGAAAATCAATAATATCATCCAAATTCTCGTTCTAAAGGATGCCAATACTTCTGAGCTTCAAAGGAAGCGAGATGCCAAAACTATTCAAAAGTAAAGAACTACTAGCCCCATTCAATATTTGGAATTGATCTTAATTGACAACTCTGAGACTTATTTTAATCTTCTCTTCCTTCAGTCCTATTTTGTTTTTGGTTGCTTGGGGACAAGCAATAGTTTAAGTTTGGTGTTGTGATGGGTGGATATTTTATACGCTTTTTGGTACTATTTTTCTAGTGTGTTTAGTTACATTGTCTTAAGTTTTATTAAGTTATAGTAGGTTTTAGTGCAAAATTCACTTTTTGGATGCTACTTTGAGTTTTTGTGTTTTTCTTATGATTTCAGGTAAAGTCTGGCTAAATTTGGCAAGTTTTGGCAAAGTCTGATTCAGAGGCAAAGGAAAGACAACAGATGTTGTCAAATCCTGACCTCCTTGCACTCCAATGAGCATATCTTGAGCTACAGAGGTCCAATTGACGCGTTCTCAACGCCGTTGGAAATCTAACTTATAGAGCTTTCCAGCAATATATAATAGTTTATACTTGTCTTTGAAAATGAAGGCCAAAAACGGCGTTGATGCCCAAATCACTCCCTTTCTAGCATTCAACACTCCAAGAGGACAAAGATCAGCATTGAATGCCCAAACCTGGCATTCAACAACACCAAGGGAGTACAAGGAAGTATGGACAACCCTCTAATGCGCGTTCAAAGCCCATTTCTCAAGTTGGACACCAAGCTCAACACAAAACACTCACCAAAGTGGGTCCAGACGTGGATTTTTGCACCTTTAGCATAGTTTATTTCATTTTTGTAATTTTTAACTACTAGATTAGTATATAAAGGAGAAGATCAACCATGTTTAGGATCTTTTTCAACCACTTTCAAATTACACACTCTATTTTCTGTAAAGCATGAGTAACTAAACCTCCTAGGTTAAGGTTAGGAGCTCTGTTGATTCCTATGGATTAATAATATTACTATTTATATTTCAATATATGTTTAATTCTATTCTATGATGCATTTTTGTACTTCATTCTTATGAATCTGGGATGGAACTGGCGTATGACCCCTAATTCTACATGGGTTCTTATGAGTCCTTGGCAGGATAATATTGAGCTACAGGTTGAGAGTGCATCACAGGTTCTAAGAGAGTATCTGGGTTAATTGGGATATATGACATAATATCGTTAGTCGTGGTGATGAGCGGATATTTTATACACTTTTTAGCACTATTTTCTTATTGTTTTTGGTTATGTTTTGTTAAGTTTTATCAGGTCTTTGTAGGTTTTAGTGTAAAAATTACTTTTTGGATGCTACTTTGAGTTTTTGTGATTTTCCTTTGTTTTTAGGTGATTTTTGGGTGATTCTGGCAAGTTTTGGAAAAGTCGGATTCAGAGGCTGAGAAAGAACTGCAGATGCTGTCAGATTCTGACCTTCGTACATTCAAACGAGTAATTCTGGAGCTACAAAGGTCCAAATGGCGCGCTCTCATTGGCATTGGAAAGCTAACTTCCAGGACTTCTCAGCAATATATAATAGTCCATACTTGTCTTTGGAAATGAAGTCCCAAAATAGGAGTTGAACGCCAAACTATCGCCCCCTTTCTGGCGTTCAACGCCCAAAAGGGAGTAGCTTGGTGTTTGGATGCCCACAAAGGACCAAGCCTGGCATTCAATGCCGCAAGGGGAGTCCCAACTCATGATTATACCCCAAGCTCAGCCCAAACACTCACCAAGTAGGCCCATGTAGTGGATTTTAGCACTAAAAGTCCAGTCTATCTTAATTCTGTAATCCCTAAGTATTAGATTAGTATTTAAAGGAGAAGATTACCATTGTTTAGGATCTTCTTTCCCCTCTGCACACTATTTTTGAGTTACATTGTTTCTCTATAAGCTATGAGCGACTAAACTTCCTAGGTAAAGGTTATGAGCTCTGCTGATTTCTATGGATTAATAATATCATTGTTCTATTTCAACCTATGCTTGATTGCATTCTAAGATGTATCTTCATTCTTCATCCTAATGAATTGGGAGTGTAACTTGATCGTCATCCCTATTCTACATGGGTTCTTGTGAGTTCTTGATGGGATAGTATTGAACCACAAGCTTGATTATACATCTCTTAGACGGCTAATCCACGACTTCGTTGGGGACTTGAAGACATCAGTTCAGCCGAAGTATGGGGTGATTAGGACCTTTGTGGTATATGATAGAATCAATGGAGCAGCGTTCTCTGATTCGGAAGATCCGACCTTGTTTGTGGTGCTTTGAGTAGGATTACCAAGGGAATGGACTATAGGAGCTTCACCCCTGTTCAGATTGGATGACCACTGACCTGGCATTTAATCTGAAGCAGAGGAGATTAATGACCACTTACTTGGTCTTAATTACTTACAGCCTGCCATGGAATTAATCCTCAGAAGTTGAAGTAGACAGTGAGAAAAGTTGATCCAGAAGGAGGAAGCATCTCCGAAGCCTCAACAATTCTCTCATCACTGGTTTCACACCAATTAAGTAATTCTATCTTTCTTATGTTTTTATGCATTTTTCACAACAACTATCTTTCTTAATCGCCTGCCTAAGATCTACAAGATAGTCATTGCTTGCTCAATCCGACAATCTCCGTGAGATTCAATCCTCACTCACCTGAGGTATTACTTGGACGACCCGGTGCACTTTTCGGTCGATCTGTGCGAAACTTGCAGAGTCAATTTCGCGCACCAAGTTTTTGGCGCCGTTTCCAGGGATTGTTCGAGTTTGACAATCTACTGGACTATCTTGTTACTTAGATTAGGTATTCTTTATGGTTTATTTGCTCTTTTGTTTGTATCTTTTGTTTTCTTTTTCAAAAATTTTTCAAAACCTTTTCTTTTCTTTAGTAATCTTTATCTTTTGTTTGCGTCTTGTGTCAATCTTTAAGTTTGGTTTCCCATCTGTTTTTGTCTTTTTCTTTAAATTTTTGAAGGTGTTCTTATTTTTCCTTCTTCATATTCGAATTGTTCTTAGTGAATTTTCTTGGTTGATTTTAAAAATTTTAAGTTTGGTGTCTTCTAGTTGTTTTTCCTCTAATTTTCGAAAATTAGTGTCATTTAATCTTAAATTTTTTAAGTTTGGTGTCTCTTTGTATTTTTATTTTCTTAAATTTTGAAAAGTGTTATTGAGTGTTTTTCATTGTGTTCAAATTGTTCTTGGTATTTTTCTTGGTTTGATCTTAAAATCTTTAAGTTTGGTGTCTTTTTGTATTTTTTCTTTCAAAAACTTTGAAAATCTTGCCTTTTTTTATTAAAAAAAATTTAGGCTTGGTGTTTTCTTGTTAGTAAAGTTTAAAATTTTAAATTTTAAATTCTTATCTTATCTTAATTCAAGTTCAATTTTCAAACTTCAAGATCTCAAAATTTAAAATTTCAAAATTCAAGTTTTAAAAATCTTTCAAATCTTATTTTTCCTAATTTGTGTTTGACTTTTTCTTTCCAATTTTATCTTTCAAGATCTTCGTTTGACTTTCCTTTTTTAAATTTCAAAATTTTAAAATCAAATCTTTTATTCTCCTTTCTCTTTCCTCTTTTAAACTCAAAACTTTTTAAAATCAAATCTTCTGTCTTAATTTTAAAATCTCATCTTATCATGTTTTTTTCCTTTCGATTTTAATTTTTCAAATCTTTGATTGATTCTTTCTTTTTCAATTTTAAAAAAAATTTTAAAATCAAATGTTTTATCTTATTTTCATATCTTTTTAATTAATTATTTGCTTTACCTTGTTTTAATTTTAAGTTTGGTGTTTCATTGGTCTTTCTTTCTTTTAAATTTGAACTTTGAAATCTTTATTTGACTTTTTCTCCCCAATTTTGGAAAATCTCCTTTTCAATTTTAAATCTTGTTAGTTAATTAGTTGTCATATCTTTTCTTAATCTTTTCTTTTCTTATTTTTTTGAAATTTTTTAATTATTTTTTTATTTTCGAATTAGTTTTATTTTAATTATTTATTTTCGAAAAAAAATTATTTTAATTCTTGTCACTTTTCTCTCTATTTAGTATCTCACTAGGAACTCTCTATACTCTGACATAGAGATTTTCACTTTTCTTTGTCTCTTGTCTGTGTATACAGTAACAGGAAGAGTGCATTATGAATCTAGAGGAAGAGGCACAACCAAAAAGAACCTTGGGGTCTTATACAGCCCCACCACTCTTGACTTCTATACAAGAAGTATCAGTGTACCCCCCATCAGAGCAGGCAGCTTTGAGCTCAACCCACAACTGATCACACTAGTGCAGCAAAACTGCCAGTTTTATGGACTTCCACAGGAAGAGCCCACAGAATTTCTTGTAGATTTCCTGCAATATGCTGACACAGTTTACATTGACGGAGTAGACCAAGCTGTCTACAGGTTGTTGCTCTTTCCATTTGCTGTGGAAGGCCAAGCAAATAGGTGATTGGATAATCAACCCAATTCAAGCTTGAAAACATGGAGTCAGTTGGTGGATAAGTTCTTGAATCAATACTTTCCCGTTTCCCCTAAAGAAGCTAACTCAGTTAAGAATGGACATTCAAGGCTTCAAACACTACAAGAAACATTGTTAAAATCGATGGCCAAATCGACGGCTAGGCCGTCGATAATATTAAAATTTGACGGCAAAATGGATGGCGAAGGTGGTCGCTATTAAGCTTGTTGACTTTTCAAATTCTAATAAAATCGACGGTTTTCCTAGCCGTCGATAATAATTTAATAAAATTGACATCCTTTGCTTCTGTAATATGGGTGTGAGAATTTTACATTCTTACTAAAATCAACAACATTTCGGTCGATATTATTATTATTTAAAATCGACGTCCTCTTTGTCGATAATTGATTCAATAAAATCGACACTCTTTGTGTCGATATTTAACTCAATAAAATCAACAACGCTTTTGTCTATAATATGCTTAATAAAATGGACAACGTCGCTGTCAATATTTGATTGAATAAAATTGACACATCTGCCGTCGATTTAATTATTTAGATTTGTCTATTTTAACTTTTAAAAGCGACAATTTTACTGTCGATTTTAATATTTATATGTTTTAATTTTGTTTTCTATTTGAAAAAATAGTAAACAGTTAACAAATGAACTTTTAAATATAAAAAAATTATACAAAATATTAAAAAACAAGACAAATAAACTTTTAAATATAAAAATAAAATTTATACTAAATATTAGATAATGAGTTTACAAACTTATCAAAATAATAAATAACCCTCTAATATAAAGACTCAAGACAAGATAAATAACTAAACCTAGATTTATATTCGTTTAAATTGCAATCCACTAATAATACAAAATATTCAAAGTAAAGTAATTAAATAACCTACTCATACTCGTCTAAATAATCATCTGAGTCATCAAAATCATCAGAATCATCCTCCCTTTGAGAACTCTGTGGTTGTTCTGGTCGCTGCAGAATAGGTGAAAGTTTTCTACCTGGGGCTGGGGTTGGGACTGGGGCTGGGGCTGTGCTTTTCTGAGAGCTTGGAAAAGTAAAAGGAGGAGGTGGAGGAACACGCGATCCAGAACTACTAGGACCCATGGCTCTCACATACTCAATCAAGCTGCTCAACTGATGACTAAATTGATCCATCTGTAAGTTACTGGTGTTGAGATCCTCACGTAAGGATTCAACAGTCGGTTGCCACTCTCTTTTCTCCCTTTGGTAGCGATCTTCAAGCTCTCTATATTTAGCGGCATGTTGTTCAACTTCCCTATTGAGTATTGTGATTTGTTCTCTAAGATCCAAAACATCAGCACTGGTAGTCGTGGTTGGCCCATCAAGTCGAGGTCACACCATGGAAGAGTCCCTTACCTTACCCATATAGCCTACCTCTTCGTTTTTCACCCATTGTCTCAATCTATATTCTTTCCTCAGAGATAGGCGGTGAATCAGTTACACTAGCCTCTATAGTAGCCTGCCGCTTTTGTTCAGCCTGAAACACACGCTCTTGATATATATCCTACAATGAGGAGAAATGATTTATAAACTACTATACTTATTAATAATGCATAACAATTAGATAACAAAATAGTTACAATTAATAAAGATAAGTTACCTTTGTCTTTCGGGAGTGTTCATCAACCCATTGTGTCCTATCCTCTTTGCGACTATGAGTGTGCTAAAAAAACTCATCCATATGTGATGGTCTTCCAAGCAAATGATTCTACATAATGAGAGAAACAATATGACACACTGTCACTGATTGAGGGAAAAAAATTGCATATATTACTGTTGAGATATGATTTGTTATGTTGTGTCTATATTTTAGTAATAAGAATTTAATAATTAAAAAATAATTAAAAATAATGCAGAATAGAACAAGAGTTTTGAGAAGCTTCTTCCCAGCACAACTTGCCAATCTTACACTTCATTTACAATAGAATGAATAAATAAATAATGCATCTCCTACTTCATTTAGCGGCCACTTGCAAGAATTCAGGACACGAACAAAATAAATGCATTTAAGACCAACATTATCTTTTGAACAGATTATGCAACTTCAAACAAAAGAATAATTAAAAAACAAAAAAGCAGTACATTATTGGAATCCATATGGAACATGTGCAAGTTCTCAGAACAAGAGCAGTGTGGCATATATATTTATGATTTAACCAAAAAAATGACAAGCTAGTTAACTTTGGAAAGTGACTTAAGTTGTATCAAAACCAACAGATTCAAACACTACAATCAATCACACATTTGCAATGTAAATGAAGTTAATTAAACAATAAACTACGATTACACATCTAATATAACTAGTAATGCTGATTCAACCCTGCTTAGCCACACTTACTGAAACATAAATCAAGCAAGCAAGCATTTATCATCCAAACAAGCCATGTCCTTCACTTAATCAACTTTCGAATACAGTTTCAAAATCTGATTCACAAACTCAACAGATAAGAAACCAATACAAACCTGTCTCAACACGATAGTAATTACTTCTTCTAAGATATAATAAACAATGAATGGTCTCTAATTAAAAATGTGATTTTACTTTCGAATGAATGGTCTCTAATTGGTTTCTTCATTTCAGAACACATTTTCTCCCTCCTCCCTCCTCCCTCAGACAGTGATTTTAACTCATTTACCCCATTAGTTAAACATCAGACAAATCTACTTATCAAATGGTAGAAGACAATAGCTTATGATACTCATTTGTATATATACATTTGCATGGTATGGACAAGGGATTAGAATTGATGAACCATGACCTTCAAAACTCAGATATTCCAATAAGAAAAATTATAAATGAAATAAATAAGGTAAAAAACACATTAGAACTGCTGTGAGTTTTTTCTTACTTGTTTGGCCTTAAGAAATTTTTAGAAAAGCAAATATCATAGTAAAGATTGTCTTTAAGTAAAAAAGAAGGTTCTATAAGCAACTTACCAAGCGTAACTTCGCTTCTGGAAAGGTGGTGTCTCTTGTAGTGTGAAGGAAAGTACCTCGAGTCGATTTCCTGGCAGCTGCATTTCTTGCCTGTAATTGTCTATAGGCATCAGTGTCCCAACGTCTCATCAATTCACCAAGAACATCTGGTGGGATCCAATATGGACGGGCACCTTTTTTGCAAATGGCATGGAGCATACCTCGCAAGTGCTTGGCAACCCTAAACCTCCAAGATTGATAGATATCATCCTCCTCCGTATCAATAATGTCAAAGCATTTCTGTTTTAAAAAAATCCTCTTCCGTATCAATAATGAGACTTAGGTATGATAATATCAATCATTGGAATAAAAAAAATCACATTTTACAATATCACTTAAAATATATGTATGAGTCAAAAAATTATACAACTATGGAAAACATGAAAGGCATATATATACCATGTGCTATTCTCAAAGAATAATTGTGAGTATATTATTTATTATGTGCTTAATTATATTGATGATGAATGCTTTGATAGTAGTTTGAACATTGTTAATCAGTTCGATCATGCTGTTATATCAAAAGTAAAAAATAAAAAATATATAAAAAATTATTTTGGAGAGCCAACACTTAAAAATATGTCCCACTGCACACATAAAAAATTATACCATGTAGGGTAGTTTTTAATTATTAATTTCTGTTTAATTAAATAGCTATAGTAATTAAACAAAATGAGAATCCTGTAGAGTCAAGCTCGTAACAGTTCTTCATTGGGAATAACAACACTTTATTTGACTATCAAAGAAGAAGAAAATAACAAGAAGGCAGCATATAGAACATAATGAGCAATGAATGCTATTCATAAGGAGCATAAGGAGATAGAATTTACCCTCCATTCAGTCCACCATATTTTTCGAGTATCATCATCTGCCTCATCAAAGCTCAGCCAAGGCTTGTTGTAGTTTTTCCTAAAAATCTGAGAAATACGCTTTAATTCAGGCTTAGGTGGGTGCCAACTACATCAAAAACCAAATGTCACCATTTATAAAATTTAAAACTAACATGAAAGAAGCAAACATGCTCTATTTTATGGGCTCAAAATATCTTAATATATGAAATCTATGTGCAAAATACCAAAACTAAAGCGTAACTAAAATCTCAAAGAACTAAAGCATGAGATTCTGATTACAAACCACAAAAAAAAAAAAAACAAAACAACATCAACCTAATCATGCACGGCAAAACTGCATCAGATACTAACAAGTCAAAACTGCAATGTAAGTGTAATTCCACCATCTGACAAATACTATAGCAGCAGCATCCTGACAAATAATACTGAACGCACTGCTACCAGTTGCCTCAAATAGTACAAACAGAGAAGCAAACAGAAAAGCAAACAGAAAAGGTGAATGTGCAGGAACGACGATTCAAAGAAACAAATAAAAGCACACCATTTAAATTTATGGATGTTGGACACAAGAAGCAAATAGTTAAGGTAGCTTTGATAACAACTAAAGGAACTAAGTAGATAGGCATATCAAATCAAAGCAAATAGTTAAGCAAATATTTTCATTAACAAATATCCAACTAAACAAATAAAAGCACACCATTTAAAGTGCACGCTTAATTCATAAAATTTAAAGCAAATAACAAAACCATTTGGCACCATCATATTTGAGCTTGGGAGCACTTGTGCTGGAGTGACTAGTGGCAGTGGATGTTCCTTGACCCTGAGCATCTTGGGTACTATTAGATGTAGTTTGTCTTTCTCCACAAGATCTTGCTCGACTGGGAGCTACAATAGCGGGATCAATCTGCACACTATATGAGGCAGTGTTGGAAGGTTCATTAGCTTGTTGAGTGCATAATCTTGACACACCCGGAGTAGGCCTCATGTGTATCTGAGGCTCCTGAAAGGAGGGGGTAGTAGTAGCAATAGGTGGCGGTCTCTCATTGGTCGGAGCAGTCGTGCCAGATGATGACCCAACGAGAGAGTATAGATCTGCATGCAAGTCAAGGGGTGACCGGTAGAAAGCCTAGGCCTCCCCTTTCGCCCTCGCCCTCGGCCACGGCCACGACCACGACCGCAATCTCTGTCTCTACCAACCATATCCTGTACACATTAAAATAAGCAAGTTATTATCCATAACATAACCGATACAAGATATATGAATTAACAAATTAACAAATTTATTAGAAATATGCAATTATATCAACAAATTAACAAATTAACAAATTTTATATCAACAAACAAACTCAGAAAATTGGTGATATCCCAAGAAAATGTCAAAAACAATGCACACAAAACTCTTCTCTCTTCTCTATTCCACCATAATAATAATACTTTGCCTTATATCACAAAGCCATTCAAAAACCCATGAAGATGATACTAATGCCCTCATTGAAATAAAAATAGCCATTGACCCAAACTCAGTGTCCCAAAGTTCATTCCTTTATAGTTGGAACTTCATTCTGGATCCATGTGAATGCACAGGATCAGTGTTTCTAGGAATATTGTGCACTTTGCCCTTAGACAACACCTCAAGTAGAGTAACAGCACTTGATCTTGACACAATTGGTTATGAAGGGTTCTTAACCCCAGCCATTGGGAACTTAATAGAACTAACAATTCTCAACCTCAACAGCAACAAATTCAGAGGGCCATTACCAGAATCACTTGGAAATCTATGGAAACTAATAATGATCACAATGTCATCAAACTTCTTCACAGGCACAATCCTCAAGGGATCACTCAACCCAAGAATCTTGAGCATCTAGACCTATCCAAGAACCGGCTCTCGGGCAAAATCCTAGAGGAGATAATAAAGTTGAGAAGCTTAACATACCTGAGCCTTTCAAGGAATGGATTTGCTGGAAGAATACCAGACCTCACGGGACTCTGGCAACTCGGCACATTAGACCTTAGCTTCAACCAGTTCTATGGCAATCTTCCTATCAGTAATGAAGATTGTACTTTACCCTAATTCAATTCCAGCAGTAATAAAGAGAAAGCAAAGTCATCCAAGAAGACTAGGAAAGAAATTAAAGAATACCTAATATAGCTTGAAATATGTGAATTAATGAATTGAAGCATGTAGATCCAAAGGCAGAAGTAGTAGCTCTATCGCTAAAGTCACTGATGGCGACGAACCGCTTCATGTCTAGAAGGACTAGAACCTGCAGTTGCACCAGCAAGAGCACAACCTGCCGTGGAAGCTTCGGTAGAGGGAGAAGGAGGAGGTGGTGCAGAAGAAGGTGGACGCGAAAGAAGGGGAGTTAGGTTTCTGAAATTTGGGGGAATTGCATTTCTGGACGCGGGTGTTATGATTTTTAGTGATAAAAATTGACGACACTTTTGTCGATTTTTATTTTATAAAAAAGCAACATCTATTACGCCTATTTTATACATTAAATCCACACCGTTTATTTCATTTTAGAAAGTGATCTAGACCGTTCAAATTTATCGACGGTAACATTGTCAATATTTGAAATAATAAAATAGACGGTGTATGCATCGATTTTAAAATAAAAGCATTTTAGACTTCTGGTGCGTCGATAATGTGACGATAATCGAAAAAAATTAATGCACCATATAAATATCGACAACCCTGCTGTCGATTTTAATATTTTATTTTTTAATTACTTTTTTTAGTAATATTGACAACAAGCCGTCAAAACTTATCGACGGCAGAGCTAACCGTCGATTTTTGGTGTCGAAAAAAATGCTTTTCCTTGTAGTGAAATAGGAAATTAATGAGTCTCTTTACGATGCTTGGGGGAGGTACAAAATGATGCTACGGAAGTGCTCCACTGAAATCTTTTTAGAATGGGTAAAGCTAGAGACATCTTCTAATACAGGCTCACAAACGTGGCTAGGATATTCCTAGACCACTCTGCAGGTGGTTCTATACATATAAAGAAGAAAATCGAGAAAGCTCAAGAACTCATTGAGACAGTTGTCAGCAATCAACATCTGAACTCATCTAGTGAGACTTCAATGAAGGGAGAGGTCAAGACAGTGTCCACTGAATCATACCCTCCTAAGCAAAGTGAGTCGTTAACCCAGTAGCGACACTTTCTCACACAACAAGTGCTAAGCTTGCAAGAAGTAGTGCAAAAGACCTGAGCCTCTAGCAAGAATATGGAAGCACGGTTGAACCAGGCTAAACAGCTCTTGTCTGAACAGATAACAGAAAAGTGCCAAGCTATCCGTTTAGGGAGTACCCTGAACACCCAGCCTTAGAACAGTAAGAGGCAGGGAGAGGAAGAACTGGTAGAAGATGAACAAGCTGCAGCCCAGGGTACCATCAGGGTCGTTGAACGCCCAGAAAGGGATGGCATGGGCGTCCAACGCCTAGAAAGGGGCAGCCCAGGCATTGAACGCCAGATACAGGGAGACCAGACACGTGTAAGTGCTAGGAATACGTCTCCTAAGCAAGTTGGTAATCCTTCTTTAGGCACTATGGACACTCAACCTGCACCACTAATGGCCTTTGAGCACATGGCTAAGTTACCATACCCTCAAAGCAGAAAAGGATAGGCAATTTTCCAAATTCTTAGAAGCTTTCAAGAAACTGGAGATCAAAATCCCCTTTGCAGAGGCTCTTGGATAAATGCCTTCATATGCTAAGTTCATGAAAAAAATACTGAATAACAAGAGGGATTGGAGGGAAGTAGAGACAATGGTGCTTAGTAAGGAGTGCAATGCAGCCATTCAGAAGAACCTTCCTCAGAAACTGTAGAAACACCCTAACACTCTTCTCAGAGACACAGAGGTGAATCTAAGAGAAGAGTGCAAAGCCCTAATTAGGACCAAGGAGGCTGAGCCTAAGGTGGTACACACTGTTGAGGAACTAAATCAAGAAGAGGCTAGAAGCACATTGTTGCACATCCCTCTTATGGGAAGAAAGCCTGAAGTACCACATTCTCAGATGTCCCAAAAGGAGACCAAGGATGAGCACTGCTCACAATCATTGGAAGGCTATGAGAAGCTATAATTCAATATTTTTTGCTGAGGTTTTGGAGCAATGGTCTCTCTCTACTGGAAGAAACCTCTCTGATGTTGAGAGAGGCGAATTGGTGCTAAGGTTACAGAAGAATTACATGATTATGAAGGTCCTTAAACTTCCACTACCCCCTGACAAAAGAGGTACTTCCATGCAAAGTACAATACTGAAGCCTCCTCCCTTGGTGAAAACTCATACAATTTTTCCAAATATCAAATGGTGTTGGACAGTCACCACCCCCCAAGGAGGAAGGTCCCAATAGAAAGATGCATAAGGAATGGAGACACAAGACAACCTCTACCGTAACAAGCAAAAAGAATCAACCTGATAATAATATAAGAAAGCTTGTTAGGAGGAATTCAAATCCGAGGGTACTAATCTCCTCCTCTTCCCCCTTGGAGTCATTTCTGTTAACCAACTGAAAGAAGATGAAGAAAGTCAGTAATCAAGTGTCAAGCTAATGACATCAAAGAAGATTTGTTGGGAGGCAACCCAACCATGATTAGAGTATTTATGTTTTTCTTTCTTTAAGTTCATTTCTATTTGGGTTATATTAGTTTATTATCATAGTTGTTCCCTTTACTTTTTAAAGTTTGTGATCATGTGCAGTAATCAGAGTAGAAATAGAAACATTCAGATATGGAAATAGAACATCCTGAGGAGATCCCCTTGCTGGCGTTGAACGCCAGACAAGGAGGAAGACCTGGCATTGAACACCACACAGGGAGAAGTGTGGGCGTTCAATGCTCAAGATGAGCAGCATAGTTGGCGTTGAATGTCAAGGAAGGAGCACCTGGGTGTCCAACGCCCAAAGGGGACAAGCAAGCTGGCGTTGAATGCTAGGGAAAGAGTCACCAGGGCATTCAACGCCCTACATGGAGAAGAAAGCTAGCGTTGAACGCTAGCTAGAGAGCAGAGGATGGGCGTTCAACGCCCACTGAGAAATACTTGCTGGTGTTGAATGCTAGAATAGGAACAACTTGGACGTTTAGCGCCCATTCAGGAAGAGCTCTGGAACAATTTTTGGTTCCTTTTGGGTGTTCAACACCCATTTTTGGCGTTGAACACTAGAATTCGTCATCTTCTTCTAACACTTTTATCTTCTATTTTTAGTTTTTTTGCTTGAGGACAAGTAAATTTTTAAATTTGTCAAAAAAGCCATTTTATCCGTTATGTGTAAAATAAAAAAAATTGAATAAATGGTAAAAATAAATATAGAACACATGTGGGAGTTAGAAGTATAAAAGCTAACTTTTTTACTTTTAGATACCAAATTGTTTACAAAATCTTTCGGAAGCACCGCCAAACAATGTATGGGTGGTGAACTTATTTCCATTGTTTCTAGCTTCGGAAGACAATATAATTGATATCTTGATGTATCATTTATCACGATATTATAATTTTCGTTTAATCCCCTTTTTATGCTAAGCAAGTTGACAAGTTGGTAACATGTTTATTCTCTTTGGAAGTAGTTCAAACCAAATTAACCTAAGGAACAAGATATATTAAGGTGGAAAAATTGATAAAATAAAAAATTAATTATTTTTAAATTAAAATAGTGAGACACATATTTTATAAAAAATTATAAAATTAATATTAATTAATTTTTTATTTTATTAACTTTTTTATTTTACTAAGGAATGGGATTTTGGCTATTTAATTTTACATGTTGCTCATTATTAATTATAATGAGTAAATATTCAAGATAAGCTCTGGAATTCGTATCGCACCTCAAATTGTTTTATAAAATTTCAATTGATTCGGTACGTTTTGCCTAAATTTCGATTCTGTGTCAATTTTTCATTGTTAAATTATTGTCATTTAGTCCTAATTTTTAAGTTATTATTGTTGCTGTTGTTCTTTGTTTTAAAGCTAACTTGTGATATTATACCATTACTTTTTTTCTGGGTCAGGATATTATAGTTTTGCTTTTGTTTTTTTTTTTTGGATCTGTTTATAGTTTTACTTATACACAAGAATTTTAATTTTTATTGTTTTCTTGGACCCAAAACAAATGAATTTTACAAGAACCCAATAGATCAACATCAGGGAAACAAATAGCATAAAATCAGGAAAACAAAAGAAACGAGAACAATTCTTATCCCAAAAAGAAACCGGAAGTGAGCCCATTAGTTTATAGTACACAGATATTCCTGTTAAGTGTTTAGTCCAACAAAAACAAATGAAAGAAAAAAGAGAAAAGCTACGGTGAACTATAGTTGTAAAAATTGAATCAAACTGGTCGATTCAATTAAAAAATCAATAAATCAGATCGGATAAAAACCATTGTGAATAGATCAAAATCGATAAAAACCGATAAGAATCGGTGAAAAATTGGTTCAACTGAATCGCTTGAAAAAAATTCCAAAATTAATGTAGATATAATTTGAATATGGGTCTTTCTTGTTATTACATACTTCCTTTGCCAGTTGTTACTGAACTATGTTATTCTTTGATAATTTATATACTAATTATTAATTATATAGTAAAACTGCACAATAATTTTTTAGATAATATTTAATTTTATACTCACTTATATTTAAATTAATTATAGGGTTAAGTACGATTTTTTATAGGTCGAAAATTTTTTCGTTTTCAATCTTTTTTTGTATACAAAATGGTCCCTAAGATATAACTTGGTTTTAAATTTTTTGTAACAGAAATGGATCGTGGACAGCTTCTTCTTCTTCTTCTTCTTCTCTTCCCCTTTCTTCTTTTTTCCTTTTTTCCTTCACAAGAGTAGAAACACTCTCCTTCTCTTTTTTTTTTTTTTATTTTATTTTATAATTTTTTTTGTTATGAATAGTTTGATCCAAAATTTTAAGATTTAAATAAAAAAAGATTTTATATAAAAAAAAGATTGGGGATGAAAAAAATTTTCAACCTATACCTTAGAAACCAAAATGGTATTTAATCCTTAATTATATTTTTATTATTCAGAATTATTAATAAAAATATTATTGAACATGTATAAATAAAATATATCAAATATTTTTATTAATTATAGTATAATTACTTTTTTATGATATGATTATATGTTATTTATTAATATTATTTTTTAATAAATACATAACAATATAATAAATATAAAAATACTTTAATATAAAAATCAAATTAAAATTTTTATTATTAAAAAATATTAGATTTATATATACTTATTTAATAATAATCGAATTATAATTTGTTGATTATAATTTGTTAAAATTTGATTGTTTTTAAAATATTAGTGAAGATATGTATTTTGAATTTTAATTTTAAATTTTTTATTATTTCATATTTTTTATTTACGTAAAATCTGTTTTACCAGTGACTCATTGATTTAACTAATAAACTAATAAATTAATAGTCTAATCGATTTGATCACAAATTTAATTTTGACAACTATGTGGTGAATACATTAACCCCACTTTTCATTACCAAACATTATTCCCACTATCTAATCTCACTTAGAGAGAGAGAAAACACCGAATCGCCAATTACAATTTCTTACAAATTCAACCATTTTTTCATCAACTACTAAACCAAATAGACATGATTAGAGACAAATGTTGATAAGAAACCATGAGGACCCCATATTCGGCAGAAAATTTGGATATGGAAATTTTTTTATGTTGCTTTCAAAAATGGGAATGAGAGGCAGGACTGTACATGAATAGGATAAAGTTAGGTTTGTCTTTATCTGAACTCGATTATAAATAATAACTAAATCTATTTTTAAAATTTTTATCTAACTCTAAATCAGTGGAATCACATTACTAACCAAACTAAAATCAAGTTTAAAGTGAGTGAAATTCGGATATTGATAAATTTTATATCAAAAAGCTATAATGTATTTATTTATAAAAAAGAAAAAAATATACTTATTATCAAATAGTTGACATTTATATTTAAATTTGAATTTGTCTATAAATTCTAATTTCATACTTTTTTGTTCTATTTTTTAATTTAATAAATGTGATTAAAAATAAAATAATAAATTTATAATTAATATAACATAATATTAGATAATTTAAAATATATATATTTTTTTAGTTTTCTTAAGGTGTACATAGATTTGGTGAAGTCGGATTTATCTTGATCCAGACCTAATCCTAAATAATAAATGCATCCATTTTTAAGATCTTTACCCAAGTTTAGATTCAACTTTAAACTCAGTGAAATCACACTAAATTTATTCTAAAATATTTGAGTTTGAACTGAATCTTTGAACCGATCCGAGACATGTATACCCCATATGAGAGGTGTTAAATCGAAGTATGATGGGATCTATTTTTTCGTAGTTGGCGAAAAATAGTTCTCGCCTTGTGCGAGAAGAGTGATTTAAATTTTGTTTTCAGAGGGTTATGTTAGCTAATCAATAATTTTTTGAATAACATAAACAATTATCAATCAAATTAAAATACATTACACTTTTAAATTATCCACATAAATCTTAATATTAGAATAATCATTTGCATACCTAATAAAATAAATATCTGCTATTATTTAAGATTTTTATGCTTATACTTTTCCTTTTTGAAAATGTGAAAAGCGATATTTCGCTGTAAGTGAGAAGAGGATTTTTTTATTTTAAAATTCTGTTTCACATGGTGAGAGGTAGTTTTTAATTTTTTAAATAGAAAAGATAATTTGGTGGTATAACACAGTTTTAAATGTTTTGTGGTGTAATACAGAAAGTAAACCAAATATTAAAAACTCACGATAATAATTAAAGGCTAGCGTAATGATTCTAGTTATGGCTACTGTAATGGCCTTAATTTCAGTTACGCACATTACAGACGGTGAATATATATACAACTTCGATATAGGAGCTGATACCGGAAGAAGTAATTAAAATTTAATTTATTATATTTGTATTTTAAAAAAAATCTATAATATTTGCATCATTTTTGCAATAATTATTATTAAATAATAAAATATATTTTTATTATCTCGACTAATACTAATAATGTAACATAACATGTAACTTAAATTTTACTGAACTTTATTTTTTTATTTACTTTTTATTAAAAATAAAAAAATTTAAGTTCACGATCTCTTAAACGAGTATAAGGAGATTATGTCATTCGAATTACCTATTATTTATTAAACTTTATTTGGTCTTTATTATATTTGAGGATGTTATCTCGCTGGTGACAGAAAAAGAAATCTTCATGCGAAAGAGAACTTGAAGAGTTCGTTCACACGTATTGCATTCCTGGCTTCTCGCCATATGTGAAATGGCACCTACATCTTCTCGCCGTTTGCGAGCATGTCAATCTCTCGCCATCTGCAAGATGACATTGTCACCATACTTGCATCCAACTCTCATGTAATTTATTCACCTCCATATCACTAAAATAGTTCAAATATAAAAAATAATTTTTGACCATATCCAATTATCCACAGATGCAGATATTTTATTTCATGTATACACCATAGACTCTCCTTAAATACTTATTCTGATATTTTTTATTTTTTTTTAAACTCGTGTGTGTTGGACTATATTTAGCAAACATTTAAATTAGTCTTTAATTAATTTAAAATTGAATATTTTAATTTTCAATAAATTTTTGTTACTTAAAAATTTTTAATAATTATTTCTACAAGATAGATTACTCATTATTTTCTATACAATTTTCAATATGTATTAAATAAATAATTCTCTAATAATTTTTATAATAAAATAATTAAATCCAAAAATATTATTTTAAAAATTAATCTTTTTATAAAGAGATTAATTTATTTTAAAAATTCCTAAAATAATAAAATATTATTAAAATTTAAAATATCCAATCTAAAATTCTCTGAAAATTAATTTACATGTTTAATCCAAGTATACTTCATCGAACATGCTTTTTTATTCCAAGAACAAAGTTAACCAATTAAGCAACATTTAGCGGTATAGCACTTCAATTGGATGAAACCCCATCCAAGCTACAACCTTTCTCGTCATAGATAATTGAAAGGAAAGAGACAACACAAATTTGAAGAGTATGCTACACACTGAAAAGCAGAAACAACAACAATGGACTACACTACTTTGTCCTTATTGGCAAATTGAGAAGAGTGAGGACCTTAAGACAACACTTGAACATCCATGGTTCCTACACAATGTTGTTGGTGGTCAACGTTGACCTGAAAGACCAGGATAGAATATCATTTGTCTGCGAGAATAGCCCAGTGGAGCCAGAAAACCCAACCCGAACCCATTCAGGAAGTGTCTTGTCCAGGTCAAAAGCATGAGTAACCGTTACTGGAGCCGCGTTTGGGTATGAAGAGATAACACTTAGTATCTTAGAAACAGAGTCATAGGATATGTATGCAGTGGCTATTGCTCCACTTTGCACGCTCCACTTACCAACCGCAGATGATTTTAGAGTGTTGATATCAATCCCGATGTGGGTAAAATCTGGATCCCCAATGTCGCGGTTAGGATAAGTATCAAATTCAACAGCAACTACTTTATCAGTTGTGTACGGGCCACTGAAGAGACCGAGTAATCTGCCGTTGGAACCGGGGGGATGGTAGTTTCCGGTGCGGCAATGAAAAATGCAAGGCCGTCACCGACGTTATTAGAGTTGTTTGATGAGATCCGGAAGGTGAAGGTGGTTTCAAAGCTTGAGGCCAAAGCAGAGCTACTGAAGAGGTGAATAGGAGCAGAGTACAAGACTCTGCCAACACTAGTACCTAGTGGTAACCCATTTTGGTCCACTTTGGTGAGGTTTAAGACATTGTTTTTTGAGATGGATGCATCTCCTTGGAAGATGAGGTCCTTCTCGTTATTAAACTCAAATTTGTTGAAGGTAAAAGAGGTAGAAGACATGGCTTTGGTTAAGGTTGGAACAGGATCTTATGGTGAGTGATATAATGAGCAATAATGTGGATAGTTTGGCATCGAAGGTTTAGCACTCCTCTCTATATTTATAGTGGTGCCTAACTAATGAGACAAGATTGGGGTGGCAAATGGGCCGGACCATCCTATTCTGCCAATTTTTGGGGTTAAAATAAACAAACCCGCCTTGCTTTCGTTGCCGAACTAATGGGCCGGTGGACTAGTCTGCAACCACTTCTTTTTGAAAAAATTTAAAGCTTTTTATTAGGAAAAAAAATCTTAACGGAATTACTTGAAAATCTTTAAAAAAAAATTTTGTTCAGTCCTTTATCTTTATTTCATTGAGACTGGTTAGCCTTTCTGTCAAATATTAGTGATTAATGTATCACATAAACATGATCCGGAGAGAGATCATTGACGGAAGAGCTAACCGGTCCACAAAGTTAAATATCAAGAGCCGAAAAGAGTATTTTTTTTATTGGGCGTCTTGTGGTCCTTCAAAGAAATTATCAAAGGTCGGTATAGGTATTCACCCTTTTTTATTAAGTAATTAAAATAAAAAATAAAGCAAGTTGAGTTGGTCTAGTGGTTAGCTCACTAGTCCGCTTAAGCAAGTGCTAGGGTTTGAATCTTACCTTGTGCATGCCTGTGGCAAATCCTTAAATGGAACTTTGTTCCACAACAGATTAATCCTTAAACTCTTAAATTTTTAAGTTAAACTTGTCTTTTTAGCTGATAAACAAGTTGACCTAATAAACTATACTAGTTTTCGAGATCCAGCTCCAAACACTATATTGATTTTTAGACCCTTTTCGACATCGAGTCAACAAACAAGATGCTAAGTTAACTCTGATTTGCTATGCTAGACATAGAGCTAAACAAAGTAGTTTCATTTTGATGTTTGAGAAAGGTCGTTTTGGAATAAGGAGAGATAAAACAGTTTACACATCATATAAATTCTTCTTCGTCTTCTTGTTTTTTCTTGTTTAAACTCCAAAATGAAATGACATGGTTTAGCCCTGTGTCCAACATGGTAAGTCACATCCATCTCAACACTTTGTTCGTTGACTTAGTATTAAAAAGGATTCAAGGATCAATATGATGTCTGTAACATCCTAATTTCCGGCAGGTCAGAATCATTACCAGTCATCAAGTGTTACTTTTCAGTAGCCCTATAACACTCTAGACTTGGTAATATTTATTACATATGAGCCTTTCGTACTAACGGAATCGCGTATGTTAGCTTATTTTTTTCTTTCTTAACAAACCTATTAGCAAAACCATAAACATCTTCAGAGATATACATTATAAAATAAACACCAAGCTAACAGCAAAATTAAATTAGTATCAAGATCACAAAAACCTTCATACATATATACACCTCAAGTTAGTTCATACAACTTAGCATGCTTATATATATATAGACTTGTGTATAACTGACAACTTCCCAGATACCTAGTTCATATAGAAAACTCCTAAGCTGGTATCTGGACTAACAAAGAAAAGAAAATATCAAGCTTTACCCCGAAAAAATGCTATAAAAGTGAGGAAAAGCAAAAGTCTAAGGAATAAAGACCATCTATCCTATATTCTTCTCACCATCGGGGCACAAGTCTACATGCATAATCTCAGGACTAGTCTCAAGCATCTCTTGTAGGGTCCGAAAACACGTGCTCCTCTGGTACCTCTCTGAATAGAACTCCAGTGGTGGCAGACAAGTCGAGATCCTCCATCTGGGGGGAAAAGGAAAAGGAAGGGTTGAGAACCTATATGGTTCCCAGTAAGGTGACACTGTGAAAATACATCTCTCTCGTGAAACCTAGAATTCTGACTCTATCGTAATAACTCACTTGCTAAGCCTCTCGGCTACTTCCGTATCGCGTCTCTATCATAACTCTTTCTTTGCATCTTCCGTTGGAGTTAATGCCGCTTTTTATGCTATTCTCTATCGCTATTGTTCCTAGTTTTACTATCTTAATCTAAGTTTTGGAGAAATTGTAATTATACAACTTTAAAAACAAACAAAAACCAGAGAATGGAAAATTAACAAAAAGCAAATAGCACGTAGTAGAAAGAATGAACAGTAAACAATCACAATCAAATGCGCAAACAATTTATGATGCATGCTTGTTCCTAGTGCAGGCCATGAGTTCATGCGTTGGTTATCTACCCACAACCCGGCGTTACTCGGGGCGAACCCCGAATATGGTCTCTTTACCATGTCAGTCTAGCACAATTATCATCATGGGTGAACCCATGTTAGTTAGGATATCTTGGCATCACGGTAGAAACAGGCTATCAGTTAGGCGAACATTCCTGCATTAGCAATCTTAGGCTATCAGTCAGGCGGACACTTCAACATAAATTATGCTATCAGTTAGGCAGACATTCCCACATTAGCAACCTTAAGCTATCAGTTAGGCGGGCACTTCCACATTAACACTTTGGCACAAAGGCCCATTCAAACAAACAGTTCTCATGAATCATTATCCATTCATGGTTTCTCATTTTCTTTCCTTTTATCATGCCTCCGCATCACCTTATAAATACGTATACCTCTGCATCACCATGTTACTAAGCATACCTCCGCATCACCTTTTAACTTTAAACATTCATAGGGATAACTTATACTCTTATTCATTTTCCTGACTCGTTTAGCCTAATGCCTCCTTGGCGACCAGTCTTTATTTAGTAATTAATATAACAAACGGACTCAGATTTATGCAAACTTTATATCCACGTGTTTGTATCGAACTCAAGTTTCATTTACTTTAAGTTTCAGAGCATTCTCAATTCCAGAATAAAAGTTATATCTATTATGTTTTGAGAGATTTCTATTTGGTTAACCGGTGAACTGGTTAACTTCCACCTCAAGTTTCTTTCTTCTCATATTTCACATGGCACCCAAAACTGATGAATCATCTTCAAGGAAGAGAAAAGGAAAGCCTCATTAGAGATGGCAGCAGGACCCGTACCGGCGGGTACCCGCCCCGCCCCTATCCGATCGGGGCGGGTCTGAATCGTGGCGGGTCTGATGAGCGGGGCGAGGCGGGGTCGGGTTCAGGGTTAACCCGCCCCTACCCGCCCCGGAGTACATATATATAAATATAACTTTTAGCAATTATGGTTAAGGTTCTCACAATTTCACTTCTAATTCTCACCCTCACCCACCGTCACTGTCTCACTGAACTCCCAGTCCCAACCCTCGTTGTCTTCTTCAGCTTCTCCAAGGACCATCACCATCGCAAAATCATCTCATTCCCACTCCTCCACAACGCATCTTCTACGATCTCTTCCGCGTCTCCTTCAAGCCGTCTGTCGCTCCTCCTCCGCGCCGCCTCTCAGTCCCACATCCTCTGCGCTCCCAGCCTCCAGCCTCCAAGTCGTGCACTAGGCGAGCCACCCCCGTGCCTCCTCTGCATCGTAATCGAGTCTTGTCTGGCTCCTCCTCCGCGTCACCTATCAGTCCCACATCCTCTGCGCTCCCTCCGGCCTCCAAGTCGCACACTAGACGAGCCACTCCCGTGCCTCCTCTGCATTGGAATCGAGCCTCGTCTGGCTCCTCCTCCGCACCGCCTCTTAGTCCCACATCCTCTGCCTCTGCGCTCCCGCTGGCCTCTAAGTCGTGCACCTCCACCAGATTCTTCCCGCATCGAGCAGGTACTATTCTTGCTCCTATCCCAACCTTTCTTTTCTTTTAGAATGATTTGATTTGTTTAATCTCTGGCTAATTTTGGATGTATGATTAGAATAGACAAAGAAGAAGCTCTTTTGTTTTTTGGGTGATAATAGGAACATTATGTTTGTTGGTTCAATTTCTGAATACTTGATACACGTGCAATTTCTCTATTATCAGTTCCTTCCAATTTCCAATATCTACTCTAGAATGTCCCAAGCAGTATTTTTATATAGTAAGAGTTTTCCTCGTTAATTTTCTATTCTACTTTTAAGCACAGTACCAGTTGCTTTCTTATTACAAATGGAACTTTGTTATAATGTTCATATGGCAATTCAAGTCTTGAGACGAAATTTGTCTATAAACTGCAGCAAAATATCCCAAACATGGTTTATCTTATAAGTTCCATGGCATTATTTTTTCTTAGAAGATAGGTTCTGTGGATGGGATTACACCAAGTGGATTTGAATTTAATCATGTTTGTAATTAGACCACTTACATCCAAATCTTTTTCAAATTTTTCACATAAAGTTTTCTGAGTTTTTATCTTTTGCTATTGAACTATCCTCCGTATAAGATAATCTCCCTGTTAGAACTTCTACAACCTTAATCCATTGATTCCTAAATAACTCATGGTGATAATTCACCTTCTTCTGCACAATAGGTGCTATACTAACTTTTCTAATGTATTTGTTCATCACCCGATTGTCCAGTGTGTAGACACATCCAATGTAAAATCATCATCTATGCAAATACAATATTAAGCTTTTTTATTTTGTTGGTTCTATTACTGACCAATATTCACATTCAGTCTCTGTATAGACATATTTGTTCTTTTTTATTTTGTTGGTTCTATTACTCACCAATATTCACATTCACATTTGTTCAGGTTTAAATCTTGATTTGCAAACTTTTACAGATGATGAAGATGTTGAAAGTGATCAAGATTAAGGGTTAAAGCTCCTTTTATATCTAATATTGTAATTTTTTTATTATGGTGTTAAATTTGTAGTGATCTAACAATATTTTTTAATTTCAAGTTATTTTAGCTAATGACATTGTATGAATTTTATGTTTGTATTTTAAATTGTCTATGAATTTTAAATTTTTGTCTTAATTCAAATATGAATAGGTAAAAATTAAAATATTTAATTTTTATAGGGGCGGCTCGGGGTGGGGCGGGTACCCGCAGGGGCGGGTTTGGGTTCTGTAATTTACTACCCGCGGGTACTGATGGGGCGGGTAATATACGCATAACAGGACGGCGGGACGGGGTCGGGTAGGGCAAAAACCCGCCCCTACCCGTCCCACTGCCACCCCTAAGTCTCATGTATCCGATCCATATGATTTTACCTGGTTTTTCTCCAAGACCCACGAGGATCACTTTAATGAAATTGTGAGCAAAAGAAGGTGATTTTGGAGGTCCGCTTTGATCTGCAGCTTGACGAGTATTGAAAGTGCATTACCGTCGGTTTAGAATTTCTTCTAGGTAAGAGGAAATAACTTCGTTGCAAGTATAGTTCCAAACCAACAAATAACACTCAATCAAAGTTTAATTTTGTTTGTCACAAGTGCAAACCAATAAAAATTCCGAGAGTATTAGATCTCGGGTTGTCTCTCAAAGGAATTGTAGTGAGGTACGCACATTATTGGTTATGAGTTTCAAGGGGTGGTTTGCATATAAGAAGACTATAATCTAAATGATAAGAAATTAAATCAATCAACTAAAGATAACAAATGCTAAAAAGAGGCATTCATGGTAAGGATTGAGAATCAAGGCTTTCTAACCTAGTCATTAATTATCATACAATAGTTAACAAGAGCTAATCCTATTTCGTCATCTCCAATATCGGAAGAAGGTATATTGTTATCTTCATATTGAGAGAAAGTTAAATAGGACTAGTTAATGCCAATCCATAAGTGATGTTAATGGAAACAATGCTAACTAATCACTCTAGATCACCAATCTAAATTGGGTATTAATGACTCAAGATTGCTCAATTTCTCTTTCCAAGCCAAGAATGCTCAAAAACTACTCTAAAGCCCAACCAAGCATTTTGTCAAACACTTGGATAGCATAAAAGGAAAGCATAGTAAATTGCAAGAAATAGTAAATTCTACAACTACCCAATGCAAGAAATTAGCAATAACAAGTCAAACAAGCAAGAAAAGAACATAAAACCTCAAATTGCATTAAAGGAAAATCCAAATCCAACAATAGTGCATGAACATAAAAATTGCATAAAAGGAAAATTAACAAGAAAAGTTAAGAGACCAAAGATGTAGGAACAAGAAATTACAAGGAAAACTAATTGAAAACAAGAATTTAAACCTAAATCTAAAAGGAAATTAAACTAAGAACCTTAATTTCTAGAGAGAAGAGAGAGATTCTCTCTCTAGAACTAACCTAAGGCATGTTTCCTACACTATCTAATTGATCCCCCCTTGTCCCATCTTGAATTCTGCATAAAATAGCTTCAGAAATGAGTTAGATTTGGGCCTGGATCACTCAGAAATTTCCCCCAGCGTATTGCCTTTAACCAGGCGATCCCTTAGTAGTTATATAGCATAGCCGCGAAGGCCTCTACCTCTGCTAGATTGGCCTTCCCCCACCTCATCTTCCGCCTGTGTGAGGATGCCCGAGTTTGTATTGATGGGGATACCCCTATTGACATTGAGAGGCCGATCACACGGAGGGTATGGAGTATGCTGATGAGCGGATAATTTATACGCTTTTTGGCATTGTTTTTATATAGTTTTTAGTAAGTTTAAGCTACTTTTAGGGATGTTTTCATTAGTTTTTATGTTAAATTCACATTTCTGGACTTTACTATGAGTTTGTGTGTTTTTCTGTGATTTCAGGTAAATTCTGACTGAAATTGAGGGATTTGAGCAAAACTCTGAAGAAGGCTGACAAAAGGACTGCTGATGCTGTTGGAATCTGACCTCCCTGCAATCGAAATGGATTTTCTGGAGCTACAGAACTCCAATTGGCGCGCTCTCAACGGCGTTGGAAAGTAGACATCCAGGGCTTTCCAGCAATATATAATAGTCCATACTTTATTCGAAGAATGACGACGTAACTTGGCGTTGAACGCCAAGTTCATGCTGCTGTCTGGAGTTAAACGCCAGAAAAACGTCATGATCCGGAGTTGAACGCCCAAAACACGTCATAACCTGAAGTTTGATGCCAAGAAATGCCTTAACTCGTGGAATGATCAAGCTCAGCCCAAGCATACACCAAGTGGGCCCCGGAAGTGGATTTATGCATCAATTACTTACTCATGTAAACCCTAGGAGCTAGCCTAAGTATATATAGAACATTTATCTATTGTATTAGACATCTTTTGACCACTTTAAGTCTTTGATCATTCGGTCACTTGATTATGGAGAGGGCTGGCCATTCGGCCATGCCTGAACCTCTTTCACTTATGTATTTTCAACGGTGGAGTTTCTGCACACCATAGATTAAGGGTGTGGAGCTCTGCTGTACCTCAAGTATTAATGCAATTCTATTTTCTTTTATTCAAATCTCTCTTATTCTTATTCCAAGATATTCATTCGTACCCAAGAACATGATGAATGTGATGATAAGTAACCCTCATTATCATTCTCACTTATGAACGCGCGTGATTGACAACCACTTCCGTTCTACATGAAACAGAGATTGAATGCGTATCTCTTAGATTCCCCAACAGAATCTTCGTGGTATAAGCTAGATAGATGGCGGCATTTATGAGGATCCGGAAAGTCTCACCTTGTCTGTGGTATTCCGAGTAGGATCATGGGAATCCGGAAAGTCTAACCTTGTCTGTGGTGTTCCGAGTAGGATTCCGGTAATGAATGACTGTGACGTGCTTCAAACTTGTAACCTGCTGGGCGTTAGTGACAGACGCAAAAGAGGGATTCTATTCTAGTAGGGGAGGGAACCAACCGGTGATTAGCCGTACTGTGACAGAGTGCGTGAGCATTAGTTTTCACTGCGAGGATGGGATGTAGCCATCAGCCATGGGTGATGCCTCCAGACGATTAGCCGTGCGACTGACAACCGCATAGGATCATTTTCCCGAGAGGATGAAAGTAGCCACAGTTGATAGTGAACCCCTACACAAAGCTTGCCATGGAAAGGAGTAAGAAGGATTGAGTAGAAGCGGTAGGAGAGCAGGCGTCCTTGGGCTCTACAGCATCTCCATCCGCTTATCTGAAATTCCCACCAATGAATCTGCATAAGTATTCTATCCCTTTTATTACTGCTTTTTATTTATTATTTATTCCAATAATCACAATTCCCCTTTTTTCTACCTAACTGAGATTTGCAAGGTGACCATAGCTTGCTTCATACCAATAATCTCTGTGGGATCGACCCTTACTCACGTAAGGTTTATTACTTGGACGACCCAGTACACTTGCTGGTTAGTTGAACGGAGTTGTGTCCACTCGTGCCAATTTCTAAAATCCAATTACAATGAATAAGATCACAATTTCGTCCACCAAGTTTTTGGCGCCGTTGCCGGGGATTGTTCGAGTATGGACAACTGACGGTTCATCTTGTTGCTCAGATTAGGTAACTTTCTTTTCAAAAATCTTTTTCAAAATTTTTTCTTTCCTTTTTCGTTTTCCAAAAATGTTTTTTCGAAAAAAATCAATAAAAATACAAAAAAATTAGAAAATCATAAAAATAAAAAATATTTTGTGTTTCTTGTTTGAGTCTTGAGTCAATTTTTAAGTTTGGTATCAATTGCATGCTTTTAAAAATTTTTCTTGCAATTTTCGAAAATCTCATGCATTCATAGTGTTCTTCATGATCTTCAAGTTGTTCTTGACAAGTCTTCTTGTTTGATCTTGATGATTTCTTGTTTTGTGTCTTTTGTTGTTTTTCATGTGCATCTTTGCATTCATATTTTTCATGCATTAAAGATTTCTAAGTTTGGTGTCCTGCATATTTTCTTTGCATCAAAAATTTTTCAAAATTATGTTCTTGATGTTCATCATGATCTTCAAAATGTTCTTGGTGTTCATCTTGACATTCATAGCATTCTTGCATGCATTCATTGTTTTGATCTAAAAATTTCATGCATTGAATATTTTTTGTTGTTTTTCTCTTTCATAATTAAAAATTCAAAAAAATCAAAAAAATATCTTTTCCTTATTTCCCTCCAAAATTTCGAAATTTTGGGTTGACTTGGTCAAAAATTTTTAAAATTAGTTGTTTCTTACAAGTCAAGTCAAAATTTCAATTTTAAAAATCTTATCTTTTTAAAATCTTTTTCAAAAATCATATCTTTTTCATTTTTTTTATCATTTTCGAAAATTTCAAAATTATTTTTCAAAATATTTTCAAAATCTTTTTCTTATCTTTATATCAAATTTTCGAAAATATGCTAACAATTAATGTGATTGGTTCAAAAATTTGAAGTTTGTTACTTTCTTGTTAAGAAAGGTTCAATCTTTAAATTCTAGAATCTTATCTTGTAGTTTCTTGTTAGTTAAGTCTTTTTAAAAATTAAATCTTTTTCAAAATATCTTTTTATTAAAATTTTTATCTTATCTTTTTATCTTTTATCTTATCTTTTTCAAAAAAATTTTTATCTTTTTCAAAATTTGATTTCAAAATATCTTATCTAACTTCTTATCCTCTTATCTTTTTCAAAATTTGATTTCAAATCTTTTTCAATCAACTAACTAACTTTTTGTTTGTTTCTTATCTTTTTCAAAACCACCTAACTACTTTTCCCTCTCTTTTTCAAAAAATTCTTTTTGTTTTAAATTTTAATTTTAATTATATTTTGTCTTTGATTTTCGAAAATTACTAACCTCTTTTTCAAAAATTATTTTCGAATTTCTCCCTCTCTTTTCTTTTTCTATTTAATTATTTAATTACTAACACTTCTCTTCACCTCTCCTCATCCAAAAATCCGAATCCATCCTTCTTCTTTCTTATACCCCTTTCTTCTTCTACTAACATAAGGGAATCTCTATACTGTGACATAGAGGATTCCTTTTTCTTTTCTTGTTTTCTTCTCTTTCATATGAGCAGGAACAGGGAAAAGGGCACTCTTGTTGAAGTTGATCCAGAACCTGAAAGGACTCTGAAGAGAAAATTAAGAGAAGCTAAATTACAACAATCCAGAAACAACCTTTTAGAAATTTTCGAACAAGAGAAGGACATGGCAGCCGAAAATAATAATAATAATAATGCAAGGAGAATGCTTGGTGACTTCACAAAGCCAACATCCAAGTTTGATGGGAGAAGCATCTCCATTCCTGCCATTGGAGCCAATAACTTTGAGCTTAAGCCTCAACTAGTTGCATTAATGCAACAAAACTGCAAGTTTTATGGACTTCCATCTGAAGATCCTTATCAGTTCTTAACTGAGTTCTTGCAGGTATGTGACACTGTAAAGACGAATGGAGTTAATCCTGAAGTCTACAGACTCATGCTTTTCCCTTTTGCTGTAAGAGACAGAGCTAGAATATGGTTGGATTCACAACCTAAGGATAGCCTGGACTCATGGGATAAGCTGGTCACTGCCTTCTTGGATAAATTCTTTCCTCCTCAAAAGCTGAGCAAGCTAAGAGTGGATGTTCAAACCTTCAAACAAAAAGATGGTGAATCCCTTTATGAAGCTTGGGAAAGATACAAGCAGTTGACCAAAAGATGTCCATTTGACATGTTTTCAGAATGGACCCTATTAGATATATTCTATTATGGTCTCTCTGAATTTTCGAAAATGTCACTGGACCATTCTGCAGGTGGATCTATTCACCTGAAGAAAACGCCTGAAGAGGCACAAGAACTCATTGACATGGTTGCAAACAACCAGTTCATGTATACCTCTGAGAGGAATTCCGTGAATAATGGGGTCCCTCAGAAGAAAGGAGTTCTTGAAATTGATGCTCTGAATGCCATATTGGCTCAGAACAAAGTGTTGACTCAACAGGTCAACATAATCTCTCAAAATCTGAATGGATTGCAACATGCATCCAACAGTACTAGAGAGGCAGCTTCTGAAGAAGCTTATGATCCTGAGAACCCTGCCATGGCAGAGGTTAATTATCTGGGTGAACCTTATGGAAACACCTATAACCCATCATGGAGAAATCATCCAAATTTCTCCTGGAAGGATCAACAAAAGCCTCAACAAGGCTTTAATAATGGTGGACGCAATAGGCTGAACAATAGTAAGCCATATCCATCATCTTCTCAGCAACAGACAGAGAACTCTGAACAAAACAATTCTAATTTAGCCAATATAGTCTCTGATCTGTCAAAGGCCACTTTTAGTTTCATGAATGAAACCAGATCTTCCATCAGAAATCTGGAAGCACAAGTGGGCCAGCTGAGTAAGAAAGTTATTGAAACTCCTCCCAGTACTCTCCCAAGCAATACAGAAGAAAATCCAAAAGGAGAGTGCAAGGCCATTGATTTAATCAAAGTGGCCGAATGCATAGGGGAGGAGGAGGACGAAAATCCCAGTGAGGAAGACCTCCTGGGACGTTCCTCAAGCAAGAAGGAGTTTCCTATTAAGGATCATGAGGAATCTGAGGCTCAATTAGAGACCATAGAGATTCCATTAAATCTCCTTCTGCCATTCATGAGCTCTGAAGAATATCCATCCTCTGAAGAGGATGAAGACGTGACTGGAGAGCAAGTTGCTCAATATCTAGGAGCTATCATGAAGCTGAATGCCAAGCTATTTGGTAATGAGACTTGGGAAAGTGAACCTCCCTTGCTCATTAGTGAATTAGATACTTGGATTCAGGAAACTCTACCTCAAAAGAAACAAGATCCTGGCAAATTCTTAATACCTTGCACCATTGGCACCATGAGCTTTGAAAAAGCTCTATGTGATCTTGGGTCAGGGATAAATCTGATGCCACTCTCTGTAATGGAGAAGCTGGGAATCATTGAGGTACAACCTGCCTTGTTCTCATTACAATTGGCAGACAAGTCCATGAGACAAGCTTATGGGACAGTAGAGGACGTACTAGTGAAGGTTGAAGGCCTTTACATCCCTGCTGATTTCATAATCCTAGATACTAGGAAGGAAGATGATGAATGCATCATCCTAGGAAGACCTTTCCTAGCCACAGCAGGAGCTGTGATAGATGTCAATAGAGGTGAGTTAGTCCTTCAATTGAATGGGGACTACCTTGTGTTTAAGGCACATGGCCATCCCTCTGTGACAAAAGAGAGTAAGCATGAAGAGCTTCTCTCAGTTCAAGGTCAAGAAGAGCCCACACAGTCAAACTCTAAGTTTGGTGTTGTGAGGCCACAACCAAACTCTAAGTTTGGTGTTCAAACTCCATATCCAAACTCTAAGTTTGGTGTGGGGACTACACACTAAAATTGACCTGATCATCTTGTGGCTCCATAAGAGCCACTGTCAAGCTATTGACATTAAAGAAGCGCTTGTTGGGAGGCAACCCAATTTTATTTATCTAATTTTATTTTATTTTGTTTTAGTGTTATTTTTGTGTTGAATTAGGTACATGATCATGAGGAGTCACGAAAAAATCAAAGAAATTAAAAACAGAGTCAAAAACAGAAGAAAAAAATTTTTCACCCTGGAGGTAGCGCAGACTGGCGTTCAACGCCAGTAAGATGCATCTGGCTGGCGTTCAACGCCAGAACAGAGCATCTTTCTGGCGCTGAACGCCCAAAACAAGCAACAACCTGGCGTTTAATGCCAGGATGTGCATACAGAGGACAATCTGGCGCTGAACGCCAGAAACAAGCATGAAACTGGCGTTCAACGCCAGGAACATGCATTACATGGGCGTTTAACGCCCAGAACATGCACCAATGGGCGTTTGAACGCCAGAATGATGCATGAAGGCAATTTACACGCCTATAGGGTGAAGGAATGGTATTTCTTTTCACCTCAGGATCTGTGGACCCCACAGGATCCCCACCTCAGGATCTGTGGACCCCACAGGATCCCCACCTACCTTTTCTTTTAATCCTAATCACACTCTCCTAATCCAAATCTCATTTTCAATGTCACACTTTCCCAAAAACCTTCACCAATCACCTCAATTCCTCTTCCCAATTACCCCATTCACCATTCACATCAACCCACTCTTCCCCATAAACCCCACCTACCTCCATTACATTCAAATTCAATTTTCCCACCCTTTCCCACCCAAAATGGCCGAACTCCCACCCTCCCTCTCCCTATAAATACCTCTCCTTTCTTCTTCATTTTCACACAACACAAACCCCTTCTTCTCTCATATAGCCGAACTCACCCCTCTCCCTCTCTTCCAAATTCTCTTCTTCTTCTTCTACTCTTCTTTTCTTTTTTGCTCGAGGACGAGCAAATTTTAAAGTTTGGTGTGGTAAAAAGCCTAAGCTTTTTATTTTTCATTCACCATCAATGGCACCCAAGACCGGAGTATCCTCAAGAAAAGGAAAAGGGAAGGCAAAAGCTTCCACTTCCGAGTCATGGGAGAAGGAGAGATTCATCTCCAAAAGCCATCAAGACCACGTCTATGATGTTGTGGCAAAGAAGAAGGTGATCCCCGAGGTCCCTTTCAAGCTCAAAAAGAATGAGTATCCGGAAATCCGACATGAAATCCAAAGAAGTGGTTGGGAAGTCATAACCAACCCCATGCAACAAGTCAGAATATTGATGGTTCAAGAGTTCTATGCCAATGCATGGATCACTAGGAACCATGATCAAAGTATGAACCCGAATCCAAAGAACTATCTCACAATGGTTCGGGGGAAATACTTAGATTTCAGTCCGGAAAATGTGAGGTTGGCGTTTCATTTACCCATGATGCAAGGTGATGAACGCCCCTACACAAGAAGGGTCAACTTTAATCGAAGGTTGGACCAAGTCCTTGCGGACATATGTGTGGAAGGCGCCCAATGGAGAATAGACTCCAAAGGCAAACCGGTCCAACTAAGAAGACTGGACCTCAAGCCTGTAGCTAGAGGATGGTTGGAGTTCATCCAAAGATCCATCATCCCTACAAGCAACCGATCTGAAGTTACTGTGGATCGGGCCATCATGATTCATAGCATCATGATTGGAGAGGAAGTGGAAGTTCATGAAGTCATCTCCAATGAACTCTACAAAATAGCTGACAAGCCTTCATACATGGCACGGCTAGCCTTCCCCCACCTTATATGCCATTTATGTTACTCAGCTGGAGTTATCATAGATGGAGATGTCTCCATTGAAGAAGACAAGCCCATCACAAAGAAGAGGATGGAGCAAACAAGAGAAGTTCCTCACGGCCCTCAAGAAGAACATGAGGAAGTTCATCATCAACAAATGCCTCAAGGAATGCACTTTCCTCCCAACAACTATTGGGAGCAACTTAGTACCTCTTTGGAAGACTTGAGCCATAATGTTGAACAATTAAGGGTAGAACACCATGAACACGCCCTCACTCTCCAAGAAATAAGAGAAGATCAAAGAGCAATGAGGGAGGAGCAACAAAGGCAAGGAAGGGACATAGAAGAGTTGAAGAACATCATTGGTCCTTCAAGAAGAAGACGCCACTAGAGGTGGATTCATTCCTTGTTCTTTATTTTCTTTCTGTTTTTGGTTTTTAAGTATTGTGTTTATCTATGTTTTTGTGTTTCTACTTCATGATCATTAGTGTGTAACCATGCCTTAAAGCTATAAATAAAATCCATTAGTCCTTCACCTCTCTTAAAAGAAAAATGTTTTAATTCAAAAGAACAAGAAGTACATAATTTTCGAAATTATTAGTGAATTTAATTTAATTATATTGATGTGGTGGCAATACTTTTTGTTTTCTGAATGAATGCTTGAACAGTGCATATCTTTGATCTTGTTGTTTATGAGTGTTAAAATTGTTGGTGCTTGAAAGAATGATGAACAAAGAGAAATGTTATTGATGATCTGAAAAACATCATGAAATTGATTCTTGAAGCAAGAAAAAGCAGTGAAAAAAAAAAGTGGCGAAAATTTTAAAGCAAGGATCCAAGGCTTTGAGCATTAATGGATAGGAGGGCCCAAGGAAATTAAAATCCAGGCCTAAGCGGCTAAATCAAGCTGTCCCTAACCATGTGCTTGTGTCATGAAGGTCCAAGTGAAAAGCTTGAGACTGAATGGTTAAAGTCGTGATCCAAAGCTAAAGAGTGTGCTTAAGAGCTCTGGACACCACTAACTGGGGACTTTAGCAAAGCTAAGTCACAATCTGAAAAGGTTCACCCAGTTATATGTCTGTGGCATTTGTGTATCCGGTGGTAATACTGGAAGACAAAGTGCTTAGGGCCACAGCCAAGACTCATAAAGTAGCTGTGTTCAAGAATCAACATGCCTAACTAGGAAAGTCAATAACACTATCTGAAATTCTAAATTCCTAGAGAAGCCAATCACTCTAAACTTCAAAGGAAAAAGTGAGATGCCAAAACTGTTCAAAAGCAAAAAGCTACAAGTCCCGCTCATGTAATTAAATTAATATTCATTGATATTTTGGACTTTATAGTATATTCTCTTCTTTTTATCCTATTTGATTTTCAGTTGCTTGGGGACAAGCAACAATTTAAGTTTGGTGTTGTGATGAGCGGATAATTTATACGCTTTTTGGCATTATTTTTATATAGTTTTTAGTAAGTTTAAGCTACTTTTAGGGATGTTTTCATTAGTTTTTATGTTAAATTCACATTTCTGGACTTTACTATGAGTTTGTGTGTTTTTCTGTGATTTCAGGTAAATTCTGACTGAAATTGAGGGATTTGAGCAAAACTCTGAAGAAGGCTGACAAAAGGACTGCTGATGCTGTTGGAATCTGACCTTCCTGCACTCGAAATGGATTTCCTGGAGCTACAGAACTCCAATTGGCGCGCTCTCAACGGAGTTGGAAAGTAGACATCCAGGGCTTTCCAGCAATATATAATAGTCCATACTTTATTTGAAGAATGACGACGTAACTTGGCGTTGAACGCCAAGTTCATGCTGCTGTCTGGAGTTAAACGCCAGAAAAACGTCATGATCCGGAGTTGAACGCCTAAAACACGTCATAACCTGAAGTTTGACGCCAAGAAATGCCTTAACTCGTGGAATGATCAAGCTCAGCCCAAGCATACACCAAGTGGGCCCCGGAAGTGGATTTATGCATCAATTACTTACTCATGTAAACCCTAGGAGCTAGCCTAAGTATATATAGAACATTTATCTATTGTATTAGACATCTTTTGACCACTTTAAGTCTTTGATCATTCGGTCACTTGATTATGGAGAGGGCTGGCCATTTGGCCATGCCTGAACCTCTTTCACTTATGTATTTTCAACGGTGGAGTTTCTGCACACCATAGATTAAGGGTGTGGAGCTCTGCTGTACCTCAAGTATTAATGCAATTCTATTTTCTTTTATTCAAATCTCTCTTATTCTTATTCCAAGATATTCATTCGTACCCAAGAACATGATGAATGTGATGATAAGTAACCCTCATTATCATTCTCACTTATGAACGCGCGTGATTGACAACCACTTCCGTTCTACATGAAACAGAGATTGAATGCGTATCTCTTAGATTCCCCAACAGAATCTTCGTGGTATAAGCTAGATAGATGGCGGCATTTATGAGGATCCGGAAAGTCTCACCTTGTCTGTGGTATTCCGAGTAGGATCATGGGAATCCGGAAAGTCTAACCTTGTCTGTGGTGTTCCGAGTAGGATTCCGATAATGAATGACTGTGACGTGCTTCAAACTTGTAACCTGCTGGGCGTTAGTGACAGACGCAAAAGAGGGATTCTATTCTAGTAGGGGAGGGAACCAACCAGTGATTAGCCGTACTGTGACAGAGTGCGTGAGCATTAGTTTTCACTGCGAGGATGGGATGTAGCCATCAGCCATGGGTGATGCCTCCAGACGATTAGCCGTGCGACTGACAACCGCATAGGATCATTTTCCCGAGAGGATTAAAGTAGCCACAGTTGATAGTGAACCCCTACACAAAGCTTGCCATGGAAAGGAGTAAGAAGGATTGAGTAGAAGCGGTAGGAGAGCAGGCGTCCTTGGGCTCTACAGCATCTCCATCCGCTTATCTGAAATTCCCACCAATGAATCTGCATAAGTATTCTATCCCTTTTATTACTGCTTTTTATTTATTATTTATTCCAATAATCACAATTCCCCTTTTTTCTGCCTAACTGAGATTTGCAAGGTGACCATAGCTTGCTTCATACCAACAATCTCTGTGGGATCGACCCTTACTCACGTAAGGTTTATTACTTGGACGACCCAGTACACTTGCTGGTTAGTTGAACGGAGTTGTGTCCACTCGTGCCAATTTCTAAAATCCAATTACAATGAATAAGATCACAATTTCGTCCACCATATGCCAGGGAGCTTGGATGAGCACCGCCTCAGGAGCCAGTTCCTCCTCCTCAGCAGGAGCAGCCTGAGATGCCTCAAGAATTCTACTTCCCTCCTCATGACTATTAGGATCAATTGACCACATCTATTTGGGAGCTAACATCTTCTATTGATCAGTTGAGGATAGAGCATCAGGATCACTCTGCCCTCCTTCATTAGCTAATGGAGGAACAACAAAGTCCGAGGCAAGAGTTGGAGGAGCTGAAGCGCTAGAGAGGATTTCCGAGAGGGAGCAACCATCAAGATTGAGGTGTTTAAGTTTCATTATCTACTTTTCTATTTATTTTCTACTTTTTAGTATTTTATCTTGTTTCCTATTTTATATTTAAAGCTTTTGCATGATCATTAATAGTATTTTATTATGTTCTAGTTTAGTATTTATTTTGATATTTTATGTTTATTTTTAAAGATGTCTCATGTATTGCTGGTGCATGAATCCCCACGTTTCGTACAACTGAACCAGCAAGTGCACTGGGTCATCCAAGTAATACCTGAGTTAGTCAGGGTCGATCCTACGAGGATTGTGGTTTGAAGCAAGTTATGGTTATCTTGCAGGTCTTAGTCAGGCGAATGAAAGATTAGGAGATGTTGGTATGTTATTTTCAATTGCTTAAAAAGGAATAAAGAAAAAGAGTAATCAGAACTCAAAAGTCATGTAAACTATGAAAAGAGGATGGTTAAGTCTTGGAGATGCTTTATCCTTCTGGATTAACTCTGGTCTTACTGTCTTCTTCAATTGTGAATGATTTCTTCTATGGCAGTTTGTATGTGATTGATGCTGGTTTGAGCAGCCGCCAATACTCTTCCAGATCTAGGCCCCAGTGTTAGTACGGATCCATTCTGATTGAGGGTGAAGCTTCTGCAGTTCATTCTCCTTGGTGATCCTACTTAAAACTCCACAGACAAGGTTGAATCTTTCGGATCGAAGGATGCTGCAACTTTGGGTTCTAGCCTCTACCACAGAGACCCTAATCTCCCCGTAATCAGTTGAATTGATGTCTCGAGAAGTCCCCAATGAAGTCGTGGATTAGCCGTCTGAGAGATGTATAATAAAGCTGGTGCTTCATCATTGTCCGATAAAAGATGCACTCTGAACCCATGTAGAATGTGATAACCTTATGCCAGTTCAATGCATTCATATTGATGAAGAACGAATATACATCTTAGAATAGAGAATCAAACATAGATTAAAGAGGAACAGTAATCTTTTATTAATTTATGAAACTCAGCAGGGCTTTTCCCCTCAACCTAGGAGGTTTAGAAACTCATACTGATAGAAAATACAATGTGTAAAACGAAATTATGGTAAATGATGGGCGAAGATCCTTAACAAAGAGTGATCTTCTACTTTAAATACTAAACTAATGACTAGCGAGGGTAAAACAGTCTTTTTAGTGCTAAAATCCACTTTTGGGACCGTCTTGGTGAGTGTTTGGGCTGAGTTTTGATAAGATCCATGTGCTAGGAGGCCTCTAGGGAGTTGAACCCTGGCTAAGGATTCCTCTTTGGGTGTTTGGATGCTGGTCTCTTCTCCTTGGGCACTAGATGCTTGAAAAGGGGCAGGAGGCTGGCATTGGACGCTAGTTTTGGGCCTTCTAATCTGAAGCAAAGTATAGACTATTATACATTTCTGGAAATCTATAGAAGCGAAATTTCCATAGCCATTGAGAATGCTCCATTTAAACTTCTGTAGCTCTAGAAAAGCTATTCTGAGTGCAAGAAGTTCAGATTCGGACAGCATCTGCAATGCTTTCTCTGTCTTTGAATCAGACTTTTGCTCTAGCTCCTCAATTTCAGCAAGAAAATGCCTAAAATTGCATAAAAACACCCAAACTCATAGTAGAATCCAAAAATGTGAATTTAACACTAAAACCTATGAAAACTTAATAAAAACTAAACAAAATATACTAAAAAGTATATGAAAATGATGCCAAAAAGCGTATAAAATATCCACTCATCACAACACCAAACTTAAACTGTTTCTTGTCTCCAAGCAACTTAAAACACAGTAGGATAGAAAAGAAAATTAAGATACAATAAATTTCAAAGTTTCCAATGAAGCTCAGTTTCAATTAGATGAGTGGGACTTAGTAGCTTTTTGCTTCTGAATAGTTTTGGCATCTCACTATCCATTGAAATTCAGAATGGTTGGCATCTTTAGGAACTTAAAATCCAGGTGATATTATTGACTCTCCTAGTTCAGTTCGTTTTTATTCTTGAACACAGCTTTTTAGAGTCTTGGCTGTGACCCTAAGCACTTTGTTTTCCAGTATTACCACCGGATACATAAATGCCACATACACTTTAACTGGGTGAACCCTTTTGGATTGTGATTCAGCTTTGCTAGAATCTCCAGATACTGGTGTACAGAGTTCTTAAGAACATACTTTTTGCTTTGGATCACGACTTTAACGCTCAGTCTCAAGCTTTTCACTTGACACCTTCACGCCACAAGCACATGGTTAGGGACAGCTTGGTTGAGCTGCTTAGGCTAGGATTTTATTCCTTTATGCCCTCCTATCCATTGATGCTCAAAGCCTTGGATCCTTTTTAGCCTTGCCTTTTGGTTTAAAGGGTTAATGGTTTTTTCAATCTGGCTTCCTTTTTCTGCATTTTTGGGCGGTAATGAATTTTTCTGCTTATTATTATTATTATATTTTTTTTGCCATTTTTTTCTTTCTTTTTCGCATGCATTAATTTTTTTCTTTTGCAACATGCTTTTTCTTTTTCTTTTGCTGCTTTTTCTTGCTTCAAGAATCAATTTATTTAGATTTTTCAGATTACCAATAATACTTCAGTTTCATCATCATTCTTTCAAGAGCCAACATTTTAAAATTCCAAATTCAAATATGCACTGTTTATTTATACATTTAGAAAATAAAAGTAATGCCACCACATTAAGATAGTTGAACTATTCTTATTATAAACTTGAAATTCATGTATCTCTCAATTCTTTTCAATTTAAATTTTCTTTTAAGCAAGGTAAGAGATATATGGAACATTTTACAACTTTAAGACATCAATGCAAATGATCATGCAATAAGAACAAGAGAACAGACAATACAACATAACAGAAAATAGAAAAATACAAAAGAAGAGGAGATAAAGAGAACGAATCCATCTTTAATGTGGTGCTTGATCTCTTCAATGCCACTCCTTTGCCTTTGTTGTTCTTCCTTCATGGCTCTTTGTAGGAGTGGTAGAAGTCAAAAAGCAAAGCTTTTGCAACACCAAACTTAAGAGTTTTGCTCGCCCTCGAGCAAATATGATAGGTGGGGTAAGTAGAGAGCCTGTGGGACCCACTGTTCTTGAGAGACTATGGAATTCAGAGTTCCTACCCTCTGCACTAGCATTTGAACGCCCAGGATTTGCTCCCTGGCTAGCGTTCAACGCCAGCTATGCTGCTCAATGAAGGCGTTGAACGCCCAGCCCGTGCTTCCTAGCTGGCGTTCAACGCCAGTAACACTCCATCCAGAGTGTTCTATTTTCGCTGCTTAACATTTCTGTCTCTGTTCTAAATGCTACTAGGGCTGGGCAAAAAATCCAAATTTTGGATTTTAAACCCAATCGAAACCAAACCATTTTAAAAAAACCAGTTTTTTTAAAAAAATCCAAACCCCATTGCATCAATTTCATGGTTTGGTTTTTTAATCCAAACCATTTAACCAACTTAAATCTAGATCCGGATCCAAATCCGAATTAGGATCCAAATTTGGAAAAACCCTAATTTGGTGAACTAGTTCACAGTTCACACTACGCACAAATCAACTGTGGCGTCGTGCTTCTCCTTCAACTGTGGCGTATTCTCCTTCGGTGCTTCTCCTTCGGCGCCTCTCCTTCATCAGGTGTGGGGTTTCCATTCACCTCTGCTCGTGCTTCTTGCCACTGGGTCATAGTGTTAGTACCATTAACTCAGCTCATTCTTCATCTAGAGGAATTTTGGGTTGTCGTGTCTAATCTTGCAATTGATTACATTGCAGATTTTGTTTTTCCACCCAGGAGCACAACAAAGTTCGTGAAACTAAACCAGAATAAGCAGTTCCAACACAAGCAGAACAAGCAGTAGCCCCCTGTTCTAATTCTTTGCTTCCAGGTTTTTGTCCATTTTTCTTTTTATTTTTATTAAGTTTGATTAATTTTGGTTAATTAGTTGATTTTGGTTAATTAGCTTAGTTAGATTAGTTGCTGTTAGTTGATTATAGCCCTTGTTAGTTTGTTAATTAGTTGATTTTGGTTAATTAAGCTTGATTAACTGCTGCTCGTCATCATTAATCAGGTTAATGATAGTCCAATTTCATGTCATGCTTTGTGAATTATGGATGTTGCAAATCTATACGTTTTGTAGTTAAAATTTCATTAAGTTCCTATGCACAGCCGAATTTTCTAGATAGTAGTCTGTACTCTTATTACTGTCTTTGTTCTAATGAATTTCTATATCATACATTTCCCTAACATTGGTTTGAGATTTTAGTATTCATTTACTAGAAACGCATGAACTCTGAATTAGTGATGTCTTTCCTGTGCATTGTTTATTCTCCTCTAAATATCTCACTGGTGTTTATCAAGTATTTTGATCTTGTATTCCTTGTGTTTCTGTGTCTTTTTGTGGGCCTTTCTCTTATTACTACTGTAAACGCTGGCCTTTTCCCATCTACCAATTTGGTTCACTCTTGCTCTACTGTAGGGCCTCTTTAGTGTTGTGTTAATCTCAAAGTTATTGGAACTTTTATATCCTGTTCTGAGATTACTTGTTGGAAATTTTAAACCTTTTATATTGGTGTACATAGAGATTGTTTAAAATTAGGGATATATTAGATTTTCCTTATCTTCTGTTTAAAGTTTACTACTCAAAATTGCTGAAATTGTTGCTGGAAGGTTACAAATTTGTGCTGAGAATCTTGTATGATTTGAATGCAAGTTTATTTTTTCTTTTCTTTATAATATGAACAGATTTGTTATTGGATTATGTTCCTGGGCTCCGACCTCCTTGGTGCAGTATTTTACAATCCACAACTAATCGGTAAGTGCACCGGGTCATACCAAGTAATACCTTACCTGAGTAAGGGTCGATCCCACGAGGATTGATGGATTAAGCAACAATAGTGTTTGATAGGATTAGTTAGACAAACAAAAAATAGTATTGGGAGTTCAAAGAGCATTAAACAGCAAATTTGGAATATTAAAGACAGGCAGATAAATAAGTTGGGAATAAAATATTGAGAAAGTAGTTAAGGCTTCAGAGTTATCTATTTTTCCGGATTTACTTTTCTTACTAACTGTTTTAATTATGTAGGATTTAATTCATGGCAAACTATATGTGACTAGACCCTAATTCCTTAGACATTCCTAGTCTCCTCTAAAATTCATTAACTGCCAATTCCTTGGTCAATTAATTTCAACTAGAGGGTGATAATCAATTTCTAGTTTATATGACAAAAGAATCCTAATTATCTAAAAATAAGGGGATTATATGTCACGTATCCCGTTAAATACAAACAATTAGAAATTTAGTATAATATATTTTCAAGTTATTGTTCACGTAAAGAGCTTTTTCAAGTTTTACAAGAACTCAATTAGAACATGGGTCATACTTTCGTTCCACCCATATTCATAAAATAGAGAGCGAAAACAATTATTGAAATATAAATCTAAACATGGATTAAATTAGAAAGATCAAACAAATCAATCTTCCATACAAATAGACAGAGCTCCTAACCTTAACAATGGAGGATTAGTTGCTCATGGTTTAGAGAAGAAAAATACGGGTTCTGGTAAAAATGTACTGTGTTCTAATCTGATTGCATCAGATCCCTTTTTATAACTAATCCTAATAAATTTAAAATCTAATTATCTAAAATTAAAAATAATATCTTTTTCCTAAAAATAAGATTTTGAATTTAAATTTGAATTAATTAACAAGTCTTCAGCTGATGGGTGGGGACCACTTGATTTGTCCATTCTGCAGCTTCTAATCCCGCGCATGCGTCAGGCACGCGTGCGTGTCGCTCCTTGCAGCCATCTCCTTTGATTCTCGTGCTACAGAAACTCCACCAAATTCCACCGAATGTTACCTAAAATAAAAAAATTGCAAAAGACTCAAAGTAGCATCTATATTGGCTAAAAGATAATTAATTCTTTACTAAACTCAATAATTTAAGTGCAAATTCACTAGGAAAAGATAGGAAAGATGCTCACGCATCACAACACCAAACTTAAACTGTTGCATGTCCTCAAGCAACCAAACTAATATAAGCTTAGGATGTAAATTTGCATGAGAATGAGAATTCGATTAAGCTCATGTCTCTTTTTACAGTGGGGTTTATAACTGTAATCCTGAATAGGTTTGGCATCTCACTCTCCTTTGAACCAGGAGGATGTCATTGTCATTCGGAATTAGAATCTGGATAATATTATGAATTCTCTAATCATTACATTTCAGTTTAATCCTTGAACACAACAAAATTGACTTTAATTTATTTTTTTCTTTGGTGCTTTGCACCTTGAGCCTAGCCGTGACTTTAAATGTTTTGTCTCAAGGATTACTTGACACAGAAACACCACAAGCACTTAACTGGGGGACTCTCTTTGAGTCCTGATTTTTCTTTCAGTTACTCCCAGACAGTGGTGCTCAAAGCCTTTGGCATACTCTGTTAAACGCACTTGGTCTCAAATCTAAGTGTTCTGTCTCAAGGATTACTTGGCACAATCACACCACAAGCATATGACTAGGGAAACAACTCTTTGAGCTTTTAATCATGTCTGACCTCCCTAGTCATTGATGCTCAAAGCCTTGGACCTTGCTTTTATTATTATTTATTTATTTATATTTTTTTTCTTTTGCTGTTTCTTTTGCTTCAAGGATTAAATTTTTGTTTATTTCAGAGAAGTCATAATAATTCTCTAAATTCCTGTTCCTTATACATCAACATCCCTTGATTCAAATTTAAATATGCACTATTTATATCATGCATTCAGAATTACAATTAATACCACCACATTTAAGTAAATAAGACTACTCTTAAAATTAACTCAATTTCTCATGCAATACATCACTTCTGTATTTTTTTATTTGAATTCAAGCTCAGTGGGTAATACATGAGACATATTTTCAGAATTAAAGCATTTAAGGGAAAACTAAACTAGACCTAGGATTCTCACTAATAAAGGATCATGCAACAGACTAAGCAAAATAACAGAAAACCGGAACATAACATAGAAGAAGAGGGGAGGAATAAAAATGAAAGGAACTCAACCACCTTAGTTATCCTAGCGGTTGCTTTATTCTTCAGGTTGTGCTCCTCCGTGAAGATGATTCGCCTCCCTTTTGTGCCAGAAAACCCATAAGCGCAGCGTCAACACCAAACTTAAAGGTTTGCTTGTCCTCAAGCAAAGAAGAACTGAAAATAAAAACAAATAGTGAGAGGAAAGAAAAATATAAAGATAAAAGAACAAGAGAGAATTAGGAGTGGGAGAGAGAGAAAGAAAAGTGAATTGTGCGGCGAACAAGTGTAGTTGTGCGGCAAAGGTGACGCGTACGCGTGGGTCGCGAATTTTCTTTAATGATCTGTTAGCGTCAGGCACGCGTCCGCGTGCCATGGATTTTTGTGCGATTTGCGCGAAGCCAGCCGCACGCATGCACAATCTGTTCGCATGGCTAGGGAACCAATATTGGCATACGATGCGTTCGCGTCATGCACGCGAACGCGTAGAGGACCATTTTTGCAAATGACGCGCACACGTCAGGGATGCGTTCGCGTGAGTAAATTTGTGCTTCTAGCACACTTCCTGCCCCAAGCCAGCATAACTCTCTGCCCAAACAATCTTTTATGTTGATTTTGCATGTCACGCATACGCGTCAATGACGCGTCAATGACGCGTACGCGTGGATGGCAATAAGTGCAAACGACGCGCACGCGTGGAGTACGCGTGTGCGCGGTGATGTTTGTGCGCCAAGCATGGGTTCAGCACCACTCTCGCGCAACTCTCTATCAATTTTGTTTTTCCCGCACACATGATTGATGCGTTCGCGTCAGTGACGCTTGCGCGTCGTGTGCGCTTTTTTTTGAGGTGTTCGGTTCCTGGAATAACATAGCTGCATGATCAGAAAATTAGTAAGAACTCAATAAAAATAAAATAAATAAGAAAACTACTACTACGAGAAAATAAAAGTAGCTAAGGATACGAAATTATCAGGTTGCTTCCCGACAAGCGCTTCTTTATCGTCACTAGCTTGACGGTCAGCTCCTCTAAGGAGGAGGATTATAGGGCCTCAGCTCTTCACCCCTTACTTTGAACTTCTTTCCTGTGTCTCCATAACGTAGCTCAATATGCTCCAGAGAGAGGATTCTGATTACTGTATAAACCCATGCTGGATTGCTGGTCAACACCACCTTCATTCTTGGGGAGAAACCTTCAGTGGGGATCTTTTTATTTCTCCATCCTCTGGGTACTTTCTTCTTTTTGGGAACCTCCTCCGTGGTAGATGATGTGTAACAACCCTAATTTTCGAGTACCTGAGATCTTTTCTGAAAGTACGGATTTCTCCGGAAGATCAGTAATGGGAACACCTCTGTTATATCATCAAGCAACTCAATCCTCATTATAATTATGTCATCCTTAAGCTAGAATCTTCTCTGAGGCAAGCTCGATAATGCAATCGCGAAGAACCTAGTTTTTGAACCGTATCGGTTGGCAGTTTTGATTCTGATTTTCGTAAATAGTCTCTATTTGACGAACCGGACTCGATTCATGAGAGGAGAGAGATAATAGTATAATATTATCATTATATTAGTATTAGAAGATGATTGAATGATATTATAAGGTTACCTGGTCTGTTTTAGTTAAAAACAGAAAATCGGTTTAACCGGGTTCACAGTTTACTGGTGCAGCTTAGCACCAGCACTCTCTAATGACTTTAGCAATGCTAAGGCCTCATTATACATATTCTATTATCATAATAAATATGTTACTAGTGTCATTTATGCTAGTAGCTCAGAAAATAATTTTTAGAGATGTTTTTATGAGTGTTCCGATACACCTAGTTTTAGTAGTTGTACACCAGAGATATTTTAATATTATTTTAATCCACCTCCAAGCCAACCAATCACAGCTCACCCTACACCCCCAAAACCCCCAAGGCTGCCTCATTTGCTCATTGTGGCCGAAAATCACCAAGAGAAAAAGGAGAGAAAGTTCTTGGTTCATAAATCTTCAAAGCTTGATTTCTTCTGAACTAAAACTCAAATCAAAATTCCGATTTCACCAAAATGATCCTCTCTTCTTCCTCTACATAACCATATAACATATCAAGGCTGGAAATAAGGTGAGATGGCTGTCTCCCTCCCTTTTCAATTCGGTTTTCAAGGAAAACCATGTAAACATGTGTTTTCTTGATGTTTTTCCTTAGGAATCATGCTTAACTTGACTTGAGGGCCAAGAAACGTGAATTTCCAGCAACTCTAAGGTGATATATCTCTTCCTAACATGCTGAGTGAGATTTGGTCAGTTGAGAGTTTTTGGATTTAAAGTTGTTCTTGATGTGATTTAGGAGGAAAAAGTGCTTAAGGACCACCTGAAAGTTTAACCGAATTAGGAGCAGCAAAACCAGGTAGGGTGTCACGAAATTAATCTTGATTATTTGTGTTTGAGATGTGTGAATGTTGTATTATTTGGCTGTGCTAAAAATTGGTTGCATATATGATTGATTCTTGGTGAAAATTTGGTGAAATTTTGATGAAATTTGATGAAATTCAAGCTTTATGTTCATGTTCTTGGGGCAGCTGGAAAAACGAAACCCTAGGCTTAAATTGAGGTTCAATTTGTGATGAAATCATGTAGAAAAGATGGGGTTTTAGTGGCTGCTAATTTATTATGAATTGTAGTAAAAATCGGTTGCTGAAAAGATTGAAAAACGGGTAAAAACAGAGAAAGAATCTGAAGAATTTATGAAGAACATGAAGAACACTTTGAGTGTGATGAAGAACAATGAAGAACAGGCCTTAGATCTTAAAAAGGGAAAGGAAGTAAAATTTTTGGTGTTTTAGGGGTTATTTGGTAATTCCTGAAAGTTAGGGTGGTAAAAGTAGAAATATTAAAAGTTACGGGTGGTTAAAAGTGAATTTTAAAGGTTAAAAGTAAAAGTGAGTTAATTTTCGAAAATTTAATAATAAAATAATAAATAATAATAAAATATTAAATAATAATATTTAATTAAAAATAATATTTTAATAAAAATAATAAAATAATGCAGAAAAGGCAGTTTTCTGTAAAAGCTTTAGAAAGACAACTTTAAGTGCAGAATCTCATGAGTACCTTCATAAAACACTTAGGGAGTGGTAATAACATGTTAGAGAGGAAAAGATAAAGAAAAGATAAAAGTTAAAGAAAGGATAAAAATCGGAGAAAAAGTCTGTAAAGTTTCAATAACAGAAGAACAGACAGAGACTAGTGAACGAACTAGGGCAACTTAGTTAGTACTTGAGTTGCGACTGGTGTTAGGTATAATATGAAAAGTTAAACTGTTTCAGTATAGACTTAATGAACCTATACTTGGGACAGGCTAACTATTCATACCGAAATTTACATAAGCTTTAAATATATACGTTAAGCAGAGAAATCAGAGCAGAGTAGAAAAACCCAGAAAATAGAGTAACCAGAGTAAAGTAAAGAGATAAAGAGAAAAGGAGTAATATAGACACATATGAAAAGAGTAATCAGAGAAGAGAAAAGAGATACAGAGAATAGAGTAATTAAAACAGAGTAAAGAGATACAGAGAAAAGAAAAATCAGAACAGGGTAAAGAAACTAAGGGCAGAAGGCTTATTGAGAAGTTCCTTGTTGCTTGAGGCAACCTAAGAGAAAGTATACTATATATATATGTGTGTTGCCTATGGCAACCCAAGAGATATTATATACATATATGTTGCTTAACGCAACCCAAGAGATATTATATACATATATGTTGCTTAATGCAACCCAAGAGATACTATATATATATGTTGCTTAATGCAACCCAAGAGATATTATATATATATGTTGCTTAATGCAACCCAAGAGATATTATATATAAAAATATATATATGTTGCTTAATGCAACCCAAGAGATGTTTGTTTATTTATCTGTTGCCCTGAGGCAACCCAAGAGTAATTTTCCGTTCCCAAGAGTATATTTCCTGCGAGTAGAAAGCAGAGGCTGTCTCAATAGAGCTGCTAATAATTATATGCGCATTTATTTGAACGGAAAATCGTATCCGGGAAATCGTGAACTCGTGACCGGATAAATGTCGGGAATGCAGGTGCTAACCGACACATGAGCTCATGGCCTGTGCTAGGGCTAGACATGCATCATTCTTGTCTGCGCATCACTCTCTGTTGCATTCCTTTCTGTGTGTGATCTACTTCTTTGTGTTTGTCTGCTTGTATGCTATTTCTATGTTTTATTTTCTTGTATTCTTTTGTTTGTGTTCTGCTTTCTATTGTCTCTACTTTCTCTTTCTGTCTTTATCTTTTGTTTACTGCTTCGCTATATTATGTTATTCGTCTGCTAGTCGACCCCAAATAAATGAACATAACTAATAACCCCGACCCTACTAAGAACTCCCCAGTTCTTACCCCTTCTCTCTCCTTTCCCCCTTCAGATGGAAACAAGAGTTTCTTTCCGTAGTTCGCTGACGACCATTTGCAAAAAGGATTCCGCTCTAGGTAGTCTTCTTAGTCTAGGGTGAATCCCATTCTCTGTTTATATGTGTATACTGTGAGACCAGCCAATGTCCGCACCCCGTTTGTACGTGAACTTTAACCTAAATCCTGTGTACGAGACTCCGGTTGTGTGGATACTTGATGAGGTACCAGAAAGACGTCATATGGCAACGTCTGATCGTGCAGAGGAGTAACAAATGATGTTCTACCTTTTGATGATGTTCCACCTGACTTGAGTTTTGAAGACTTAGAACGTACTTTCCCTCGCTTTAGTAGTTTAGAGGGACTAGGTGAGTATAGAGTCTAGGCTAGCCTGGGTGCCAGCTTAGGGACCTCTTGAACAGGTCAGGACCTGGGATGTTGTATGTATATAAATGTATATAGTTATTATTTAGCTATATCTAGGGGTGTTTTAACTAACAGTCTATATTCTAATAAAGGCTGAATCACCGAATGTCGTCAACTACTTGTGATGTGTTTATGTGTGGTTGTTTGTAACTGTTTTATATATTATTAGTTGTGAATTGATTATGAATGATACTGTTTGTTAATCCAAATGTTTTAAAAAAAAAGAACCTCGTAAAATAACTACGCTTTTAACAACGAATCAGGCTCATATAATAAATAATAGATAATAATTAGGTAGACAAGTTGGTAGCGCTCAGTTTCTAGTATGATCATGACGTACCAGAAATTGGGTCGTTACAATTTGGTATCAGAGCAGTTCGTTCCCAGTAGAGCCTGGGGAGTGGACTGACTATGCTTCATTGCATACTTTGTTGTGTGTCTCATGCGTATAGGATATCCCAGTGATATATGTTGCATGATTGTTTCTGTGTTTCCATTTTGGGAATGTTTACACTTGACTTGAAGTGTTAAGATTGATCACCTTAACAATGATTGTTTGGTGTGAACAAGACTATAATGGGTTCACGGAAACAAGGCGTACGGGAAGGAATTCCTAATGTTAACTACGAGAGGGAACAGGAAACGTTTATGACTACCATGAACGCTGTAGCTGAGGCAGTGCGTGAAGCTGCTGTAGGAGCGGCTAGGGCTGTTGAACGTCTTGGAGTGTGAAATGGGGACGAGAATGGATACGGAGAAGATAATGGAAACGATGAGAACAACTTAGGGCATCCTGAAAGACCTATGACCCTTGCGACCTTTCTGAAGGTTAATCCGCCTAAGTTCAAGGGTACACTTGTTGCGACTGATGCTGACAATTGGTTTCGAGCTATTGAACGATCACTGCGAGCGCAGCATGTTCCGGAAGGCCAGCACGTGAAGTTTGCTACTTATATGCTGGAAGGAGAAGCTGAGCATTGGTGGCAGGGGATACAACGACTGCTGCAACAAGATGAAGGCGATATTCCTTGGAATACTTTTAAGGACGAATTTTATAAGAAGTATTTTCCGAGTGCAGCTCGTGATGCTAAGGAGATGGAACTTATGCAGCTAAAACAGGGTAATACAACTATTGCAGAATATGCCCGTAAATTTGGTGACTTGTGCCGTTTCTCCAAGATCTGCCAAGGGAATCCTGCTGACTTTGAAGAATGGAAGTGTTTGAAGTTCGAAGGGGGCCTTTGTGTTGATCTGATGAGTTCAATAGTGTCGCTGGAGATACGTAATTTTGCCGAATTAGTCAACAAGAGCAAGTTAGTGGAAGAATGTATTAAGAAAGTGACTGTGGCTAAAGTAAGTCGCCAAGGATTTCCACCAAGGCGTCTTAGCAATCATCAGACAGCTGGGAGAAGGGTGCATTTTAAAGCATGTGGCATACGACAGTGTAAGAATCTACAAGTTGGTAACATTACTGATCGCCGTATGGGTAAGAATGGAGGTAAAGTAAAGCAAGGTAATGGTAAATGAGCCCATCAGGCTTACATAAACACTGCATGTAAGTAATGCAGAAAAGAGCATGATAACAGGTCTTGCCAGTTTGGATCATCTAACTGCTATGCTTGTAGAGAACTTGGACATATTGCCAAGGATTGTCCAAAGGGATTTACTCGAAATCCAGTTAGCACTCAACAACAAGGACGAGTGTTTGCTATCACTATTGACAATGTTGTGCAATCGAACACCCTCATTTAAGGTCAGGCTATGTCAAGAATCGATTTCTAACTGTACTGTATGATTCGGGTGCATCGCATTCTTTATTTCTCTAATTATTGCTCACGAGTTAGGATTATATTTCTTTAAATTGAATTTTTACTTGATTTTCCATACACCTGCATCCCAAAATGCTTTGACTAGTTTAGTGTGCCTGCAAGTACCATTCACTATTAGGAACAGAATTTTTATACATGATCTAATCTGTTTGCCTCTATGTGGTTTAGAAGTTATTCTAGGATTAGATTGGTTATCTAAGTATCATGTTTTCTTTGATTATTTTAAAAGAACTGCTGTTATTCCATCTAATAGTCTATGTACTAAACCGTTTTTGTTCCACACTCTATATCTGAATTCTGTAAGAGTTACCTTAGGCGGGAGTGATTGTGAGGGGTACGTTCTGTTAGCGGCTAGCTCGAATGATAGTGAATTAAGCTTGGAACGAATCCAAATAGGTGAAAGAATTTCCTGATGTTTTCTTGGATGACATACCTGAGTTTCTTCCTCAGCAAGAGATAAAATTCAGCATTGATCTAGTACCTGGAACCGGACCGATTTTCATAGCACCGTACCGGATGTCACCATTGCTTGCGGAGCTGAAGAAGCTATGAGATAGGATCGTAGTGGCCTATGGAGGTACAAGATCAGAATTTGTGTGCCTAACTCTGGAGAATTGCAACAAAAGATTCTTACAGAAGCTCATCAAAGCAGACTTTCTATGCATCTTGGAGTGACGAAGATGTATTGAGATTTGAAACAAATATTCTGGTCACTGGACTTAAAGAAAGAAGTAGCTGATTATGTCTCAAGATGTTTAACCTGCCAGAAGGTGAAGGTGGAACATCAGAAGCCGTCAGGAACCCTGCAACCCTTAGAAATACCACAATGGAAATGGGAGCAGATCACTATGGATTTTGTTATGGGATTGCCAAGGACTTCAACAGGACACGATGCCATTTGGGTAGTTGTGGACAGGTTGACAAAATCAGCGCATTTCCTTCCAATTCGAGTTGATTATACCTTAGAAAGGCTGGCACGGATATATATCCAAGAAATTGTACGATTGCACGGAATACCTTCATCAATTGTTTCAGACCGAGATCCGAGGTTTACTTCTAGATTTTGGGGAGCTTTCCAGAAAGCTTTAGGAACAGAATTGCATCTGAGTACAGCATACCATCCTCAGACAGACGGACAATCAGAGCGGACAATCCAGACATTGGAAGACATGCTAAGATCTTGTGTGATGGATAACCAAGGTTGTTGGGATAAATATTTGCCGTTAGTCGAGTTCGTCTACAACAACAGTTACCAACAAAGTATCGGGATGGAACCATATGAAGCTCTCTATGGAAGGAGATGTCAGACACCATTGTATTGGAATGATGATGGAGAAGCTAGTGTCTTGGGTCCAGACTTAGTGCAAGAAACTACTGAGAAGATAAAGGGGATTCGCCAGAAGATCCAGACAGCACAGAGTCGTCAAAAGAGCTATGCCGATAATAGACGTAGACCCTTAGAGTTTAGTGAGGGAGACCATGTATTTCTTAAAGTAACCCCGACTACTAGAATAGGTAGAGCCCTTAAGACTAAAAAGCTTAACCCTCGATACATAGGACCTTTCCAAATACTTAAAAGAGTCGGTCTAGTAGCTTATCAAGTAGTCCTCCCTCCATATCTGTCAAACCTTCATGATGTTTTCCATGTCTCGCAACTTAAGAAATATATTCCCGACGAGAGTCACATTTTAAAACCAGAGACAGTACAGTTACGAACGATTTGACATATAAAGCATCACTAGTTCGGATTGTAGAAAGAAGCGATAAGTAGCTAAGAGGCAAAACTCTTCGCTTGGTCAAAATAGCTTGGGGACAAAGAGGAGAAGAAGAGCACACCTGGGAACTCGAAGATAAGATGAAAGTTGATTACCCGCATCTAGTCTCAGGTAACTGAAATTTTGAGGGCAAAATTTTCTTTTAGGAGGGTAGAATGTAACAACCCTAATTTTCGAGTACCTGAGATCTTTTCTGAAAGTACGGATTTCTCCGGAAGATCAGTAATGGGAACACCTCTGTTATATCATCAAGCATCTCAATCCTCATTATCATTATGTCATCCTTAAGCTAGAATCTTCTCTGAGGCAAGCTCGATAATGCAATCGCGAAGAACCTAGTTTTTGAACCGTATCGGTTGGCAGTTTTGATTCTGATTTTCGTAAATAGTCTCTATTTGACGAACCGGACTCGATTCATGAGAGGAGAGAGATAATAGTATAATATTATCATTATATTAGTATTAGAAGATGATTGAATGATATTATAAGGTTACCTGGTCTGTTTTAGTTAAAAACAGAAAATCGGTTTAACCGGGTTCACAGTTTACTGGTGCAGCTTAGCACCAGCACTCTCTAATGACTTTAGCAATGCTAAGGCCTCATTATACATGTTCTATTATCATAATAAATATGTTACTAGTGTCATTTATGCTAGTAGCTCAGAAAATAATTTTTAGAGATGTTTTTACGAGTGTTCCGATACACCTAGTTTTAGTAGTTGTACACCAGAGATATTTTAATATTATTTTAATCCACCTCCAAGCCAACCAATCACAGCTCACCCTACACCCCCAAAACCCCCAAGGCTGCCTCATTTGCTCATTGTGGCCGAAAATCACCAAGAGAAAAAGGAGAGAAAGTTCTTGGTTCATAAATCTTCAAAGCTTGATTTCTTCTGAACTAAAACTCAAATCAAAATTCCGATTTCACCAAAATGATCCTCTCTTCTTCCTCTACATAACCATATAACATATCAAGGCTGGAAATAAGGTGAGATGGCTGTCTCCCTCCCTTTTCAATTCGGTTTTCAAGGAAAACCATGTAAACATGTGTTTTCTTGATGTTTTTCCTTAGGAATCATGCTTAACTTGACTTGAGGGCCAAGAAACGTGAATTTCCAGCAACTCTAAGGTGATATATCTCTTCCTAACATGCTGAGTGAGATTTGGTCAGTTGAGAGTTTTTGGATTTAAAGTTGTTCTTGATGTGATTTAGGAGGAAAAAGTGCTTAAGGACCACCTGAAAGTTTAACCGAATTAGGAGCAGCAAAACCAGGTAGGGTGTCACGAAATTAATCTTGATTATTTGTGTTTGAGATGTGTGAATGTTGTATTATTTGGCTGTGCTAAAAATTGGTTGCATATATGATTGATTCTTGGTGAAAATTTGGTGAAATTTTGATGAAATTTGATGAAATTCAAGCTTTATGTTCATGTTCTTGGGGCAGCTGGAAAAACGAAACCCTAGGCTTAAATTGAGGTTCAATTTGTGATGAAATCATGTAGAAAAGATGGGGTTTTAGTGGCTGCTAATTTATTATGAATTGTAGTAAAAATCGGTTGCTGAAAAGATTGAAAAACGGGTAAAAACAGAGAAAGAATCTGAAGAATTTATGAAGAACATGAAGAACACTTTGAGTGTGATGAAGAACAATGAAGAACAGGCCTTAGATCTTAAAAAGGGCAAGGAAGTAAAATTTTTGGTGTTTTAGGGGTTATTTGGTAATTCCTGAAAGTTAGGGTGGTAAAAGTAGAAATATTAAAAGTTACGGGTGGTTAAAAGTGAATTTTAAAGGTTAAAAGTAAAAGTGAGTTAATTTTCGAAAATTTAATAATAAAATAATAAATAATAATAAAATATTAAATAATAATATTTAATTAAAAATAATATTTTAATAAAAATAATAAAATAATGCAGAAAAGGCAGTTTTCTGTAAAAGCTTTAGAAAGACAACTTTAAGTGCAGAATCTCATGAGTACCTTCATAAAACACTTAGGGAGTGGTAATAACATGTTAGAGAGGAAAAGATAAAGAAAAGATAAAAGTTAAAGAAAGGATAAAAATCGGAGAAAAAGTCTGTAAAGTTTCAATAACAGAAGAACAGACAGAGACTAGTGAACGAACTAGGGCAACTTAGTTAGTACTTGAGTTGCGACTGGTGTTAGGTATAATATGAAAAGTTAAACTGTTTCAGTATAGACTTAATGAACCTATACTTGGGACAGGCTAACTATTCATACCGAAATTTACATAAGCTTTAAATATATACGTTAAGCAGAGAAATCAGAGCAGAGTAGAAAAACCCAGAAAATAGAGTAACCAGAGTAAAGTAAAGAGATAAAGAGAAAAGGAGTAATATAGACACATATGAAAAGAGTAATCAGAGAAGAGAAAAGAGATACAGAGAATAGAGTAATTAAAACAGAGTAAAGAGATACAGAGAAAAGAAAAATCAGAACAGGGTAAAGAAACTAAGGGCAGAAGGCTTATTGAGAAGTTCCTTGTTGCTTGAGGCAACCTAAGAGAAAGTATACTATATATATATGTGTGTTGCCTATGGCAACCCAAGAGATATTATATACATATATGTTGCTTAACGCAACCCAAGAGATATTATATACATATATGTTGCTTAATGCAACCCAAGAGATACTATATATATATGTTGCTTAATGCAACCCAAGAGATATTATATATATATGTTGCTTAATGCAACCCAAGAGATATTATATATAAAAATATATATATGTTGCTTAATGCAACCCAAGAGATGTTTGTTTATTTATCTGTTGCCCTGAGGCAACCCAAGAGTAATTTTCCGTTCCCAAGAGTATATTTCCTGCGAGTAGAAAGCAGAGGCTGTCTCAATAGAGCTGCTAATAATTATATGCGCATTTATTTGAACGGAAAATCGTATCCGGGAAATCGTGAACTCGTGACCGGATAAATGTCGGGAATGCAGGTGCTAACCGACACATGAGCTCATGGCCTGTGCTAGGGCTAGACATGCATCATTCTTGTCTGCGCATCACTCTCTGTTGCATTCCTTTCTGTGTGTGATCTACTTCTTTGTGTTTGTCTGCTTGTATGCTATTTCTATGTTTTATTTTCTTGTATTCTTTTGTTTGTGTTCTGCTTTCTATTGTCTCTACTTTTTCTTTCTGTCTTTATCTTTTGTTTACTGCTTCGCTATATTATGTTATTCGTCTGCTAGTCGACCCCAAATAAATGAACATAACTAATAACCCCGACCCTACTAAGAACTCCCCAGTTCTTACCCCTTCTCTCTCCTTTCCCCCTTCAGATGGAAACAAGAGTTTCTTTCCGTAGTTCGCTGACGACCATTTGCAAAAAGGATTCCGCTCTAGGTAGTCTTCTTAGTCTAGGGTGAATCCCATTCTCTGTTTATATGTGTATACTGTGAGACCAGCCAATGTCCGCACCCCGTTTGTACGTGAACTTTAACCTAAATCCTGTGTACGAGACTCCGGTTGTGTGGATACTTGATGAGGTACCAGAAAGACGTCATATGGCAACGTCTGATCGTGCAGAGGAGTAACAAATGATGTTCTACCTTTTGATGATGTTCCACCTGACTTGAGTTTTGAAGACTTAGAACGTACTTTCCCTCGCTTTAGTAGTTTAGAGGGACTAGGTGAGTATAGAGTCTAGGCTAGCCTGGGTGCCAGCTTAGGGACCTCTTGAACAGGTCAGGACCTGGGATGTTGTATGTATATAAATGTATATAGTTATTATTTAGCTATATCTAGGGGTGTTTTAACTAACAGTCTATATTCTAATAAAGGCTGAATCACCGAATGTCGTCAACTACTTGTGATGTGTTTATGTGTGGTTGTTTGTAACTGTTTTATATATTATTAGTTGTGAATTGATTATGAATGATACTGTTTGTTAATCCAAATGTTTTAAAAAAAAAGAACCTCGTAAAATAACTACGCTTTTAACAACGAATCAGGCTCATATAATAAATAATAGATAATAATTAGGTAGACAAGTTGGTAGCGCTCAGTTTCTAGTATGATCATGACGTACCAGAAATTGGGTCGTTACAATTTGGTATCAGAGCAGTTCGTTCCCAGTAGAGCCTGGGGAGTGGACTGACTATGCTTCATTGCATACTTTGTTGTGTGTCTCATGCGTATAGGATATCCCAGTGATATATGTTGCATGATTGTTTCTGTGTTTCCATTTTGGGAATGTTTACACTTGACTTGAAGTGTTAAGATTGATCACCTTAACAATGATTGTTTGGTGTGAACAAGACTATAATGGGTTCACGGAAACAAGGCGTACGGGAAGGAATTCCTAATGTTAACTACGAGAGGGAACAGGAAACGTTTATGACTACCATGAACGCTGTAGCTGAGGCAGTGCGTGAAGCTGCTGTAGGAGCGGCTAGGGCTGTTGAACGTCTTGGAGTGTGAAACGGGGACGAGAATGGATACGGAGAAGATAATGGAAACGATGAGAACAACTTAGGGCATCCTGAAAGACCTATGACCCTTGCGACCTTTCTGAAGGTTAATCCGCCTAAGTTCAAGGGTACACTTGTTGCGACTGATGCTGACAATTGGTTTCGAGCTATTGAACGATCACTGCGAGCGCAGCATGTTCCGGAAGGCCAGCACGTGAAGTTTGCTACTTATATGCTGGAAGGAGAAGCTGAGCATTGGTGGCAGGGGATACAACGACTGCTGCAACAAGATGAAGGCGATATTCCTTGGAATACTTTTAAGGACGAATTTTATAAGAAGTATTTTCCGAGTGCAGCTCGTGATGCTAAGGAGATGGAACTTATGCAGCTAAAACAGGGTAATACAACTATTGCAGAATATGCCCGTAAATTTGGTGACTTGTGCCGTTTCTCCAAGATCTGCCAAGGGAATCCTGCTGACTTTGAAGAATGGAAGTGTTTGAAGTTCGAAGGGGGCCTTTGTGTTGATCTGATGAGTTCAATAGTGTCGCTGGAGATACGTAATTTTGCCGAATTAGTCAACAAGAGCAAGTTAGTGGAAGAATGTATTAAGAAAGTGACTGTGGCTAAAGTAAGTCGCCAAGGATTTCCACCAAGGCGTCTTAGCAATCATCAGACAGCTGGGAGAAGGGTGCATTTTAAAGCATGTGGCATACGACAGTGTAAGAATCTACAAGTTGGTAACATTACTGATCGCCGTATGGGTAAGAATGGAGGTAAAGTAAAGCAAGGTAATGGTAAATGAGCCCATCAGGCTTACATAAACACTGCATGTAAGTAATGCAGAAAAGAGCATGATAACAGGTCTTGCCAGTTTGGATCATCTAACTGCTATGCTTGTAGAGAACTTGGACATATTGCCAAGGATTGTCCAAAGGGATTTACTCGAAATCCAGTTAGCACTCAACAACAAGGACGAGTGTTTGCTATCACTATTGACAATGTTGTGCAATCGAACACCCTCATTTAAGGTCAGGCTATGTCAAGAATCGATTTCTAACTGTACTGTATGATTCGGGTGCATCGCATTCTTTATTTCTCTAATTATTGCTCACGAGTTAGGATTATATTTCTTTAAATTGAATTTTTACTTGATTTTCCATACACCTGCATCCCAAAATGCTTTGACTAGTTTAGTGTGCCTGCAAGTACCATTCACTATTAGGAACAGAATTTTTATACATGATCTAATCTGTTTGCCTCTATGTGGTTTAGAAGTTATTCTAGGATTAGATTGGTTATCTAAGTATCATGTTTTCTTTGATTATTTTAAAAGAACTGCTGTTATTCCATCTAATAGTCTATGTACTAAACCGTTTTTGTTCCACACTCTATATCTGAATTCTGTAAGAGTTACCTTAGGCGGGAGTGATTGTGAGGGGTACGTTCTGTTAGCGGCTAGCTCGAATGATAGTGAATTAAGCTTGGAACGAATCCAAATAGGTGAAAGAATTTCCTGATGTTTTCTTGGATGACATACCTGAGTTTCTTCCTCAGCAAGAGATAAAATTCAGCATTGATCTAGTACCTGGAACCGGACCGATTTTCATAGCACCGTACCGGATGTCACCATTGCTTGCGGAGCTGAAGAAGCTATGAGATAGGATCGTAGTGGCCTATGGAGGTACAAGATCAGAATTTGTGTGCCTAACTCTGGAGAATTGCAACAAAAGATTCTTACAGAAGCTCATCAAAGCAGACTTTCTATGCATCTTGGAGTGACGAAGATGTATTGAGATTTGAAACAAATATTCTGGTCACTGGACTTAAAGAAAGAAGTAGCTGATTATGTCTCAAGATGTTTAACCTGCCAGAAGGTGAAGGTGGAACATCAGAAGCCGTCAGGAACCCTGCAACCCTTAGAAATACCACAATGGAAATGGGAGCAGATCACTATGGATTTTGTTATGGGATTGCCAAGGACTTCAACAGGACACGATGCCATTTGGGTAGTTGTGGACAGGTTGACAAAATCAGCGCATTTCCTTCCAATTCGAGTTGATTATACCTTAGAAAGGCTGGCACGGATATATATCCAAGAAATTGTACGATTGCACGGAATACCTTCATCAATTGTTTCAGACCGAGATCCGAGGTTTACTTCTAGATTTTGGGGAGCTTTCCAGAAAGCTTTAGGAACAGAATTGCATCTGAGTACAGCATACCATCCTCAGACAGACGGACAATCAGAGCGGACAATCCAGACATTGGAAGACATGCTAAGATCTTGTGTGATGGATAACCAAGGTTGTTGGGATAAATATTTGCCGTTAGTCGAGTTCGTCTACAACAACAGTTACCAACAAAGTATCGGGATGGAACCATATGAAGCTCTCTATGGAAGGAGATGTCAGACACCATTGTATTGGAATGATGATGGAGAAGCTAGTGTCTTGGGTCCAGACTTAGTGCAAGAAACTACTGAGAAGATAAAGGGGATTCGCCAGAAGATCCAGACAGCACAGAGTCGTCAAAAGAGCTATGCCGATAATAGACGTAGACCCTTAGAGTTTAGTGAGGGAGACCATGTATTTCTTAAAGTAACCCCGACTACTAGAATAGGTAGAGCCCTTAAGACTAAAAAGCTTAACCCTCGATACATAGGACCTTTCCAAATACTTAAAAGAGTCGGTCTAGTAGCTTATCAAGTAGTCCTCCCTCCATATCTGTCAAACCTTCATGATGTTTTCCATGTCTCGCAACTTAAGAAATATATTCCCGACGAGAGTCACATTTTAAAACCAGAGATAGTACAGTTACGAACGATTTGACATATAAAGCATCACTAGTTCGGATTGTAGAAAGAAGCGATAAGTAGCTAAGAGGCAAAACTCTTCGCTTGGTCAAAATAGCTTGGGGACAAAGAGGAGAAGAAGAGCACACCTGGGAACTCGAAGATAAGATGAAAGTTGATTACCCGCATCTAGTCTCAGGTAACTGAAATTTTGAGGGCAAAATTTTCTTTTAGGAGGGTAGAATGTAACAACCCTAATTTTCGAGTACCTGAGATCTTTTCTGAAAGTACGGATTTATCCGGAAGATCAGTAATGGGAACACCTCTGTTATATCATCAAGCATCTCAATCCTCATTATCATTATGTCATCCTTAAGCTAGAATCTTCTCTGAGGCAAGCTCGATAATGCAATCGCGAAGAACCTAGTTTTTGAACCGTATCGGTTGGCAGTTTTGATTCTGATTTTCGTAAATAGTCTCTATTTGACGAACCGGACTCGATTCATGAGAGGAGAGAGATAATAGTATAATATTATCATTATATTAGTATTAGAAGATGATTGAATGATATTATAAGGTTACCTGGTCTGTTTTAGTTAAAAACAGAAAATCGGTTTAACCGGGTTCACAGTTTACTGGTGCAGCTTAGCACCAGCACTCTCTAATGACTTTAGCAATGCTAAGGCCTCATTATACATGTTCTATTATCATAATAAATATGTTACTAGTGTCATTTATGCTAGTAGCTCAGAAAATAATTTTTAGAGATGTTTTTACGAGTGTTCCGATACACCTAGTTTTAGTAGTTGTACACCAGAGATATTTTAATATTATTTTAATCCACCTCCAAGCCAACCAATCACAGCTCACCCTACACCCCCAAAACCCCCAAGGCTGCCTCATTTGCTCATTGTGGCCGAAAATCACCAAGAGAAAAAGGAGAGAAAGTTCTTGGTTCATAAATCTTCAAAGCTTGATTTCTTCTGAACTAAAACTCAAATCAAAATTCCGATTTCACCAAAATGATCCTCTCTTCTTCCTCTACATAACCATATAACATATCAAGGCTGGAAATAAGGTGAGATGGCTGTCTCCCTCCCTTTTCAATTCGGTTTTCAAGGAAAACCATGTAAACATGTGTTTTCTTGATGTTTTTCCTTAGGAATCATGCTTAACTTGACTTGAGGGCCAAGAAACGTGAATTTCCAGCAACTCTAAGGTGATATATCTCTTCCTAACATGCTGAGTGAGATTTGGTCAGTTGAGAGTTTTTGGATTTAAAGTTGTTCTTGATGTGATTTAGGAGGAAAAAGTGCTTAAGGACCACCTGAAAGTTTAACCGAATTAGGAGCAGCAAAACCAGGTAGGGTGTCACGAAATTAATCTTGATTATTTGTGTTTGAGATGTGTGAATGTTGTATTATTTGGCTGTGCTAAAAATTGGTTGCATATATGATTGATTCTTGGTGAAAATTTGGTGAAATTTTGATGAAATTTGATGAAATTCAAGCTTTATGTTCATGTTCTTGGGGCAGCTGGAAAAACGAAACCCTAGGCTTAAATTGAGGTTCAATTTGTGATGAAATCATGTAGAAAAGATGGGGTTTTAGTGGCTGCTAATTTATTATGAATTGTAGTAAAAATCGGTTGCTGAAAAGATTGAAAAACGGGTAAAAACAGAGAAAGAATCTGAAGAATTTATGAAGAACATGAAGAACACTTTGAGTGTGATGAAGAACAATGAAGAACAGGCCTTAGATCTTAAAAAGGGCAAGGAAGTAAAATTTTTGGTGTTTTAGGGGTTATTTGGTAATTCCTGAAAGTTAGGGTGGTAAAAGTAGAAATATTAAAAGTTACGGGTGGTTAAAAGTGAATTTTAAAGGTTAAAAGTAAAAGTGAGTTAATTTTCGAAAATTTAATAATAAAATAATAAATAATAATAAAATATTAAATAATAATATTTAATTAAAAATAATATTTTAATAAAAATAATAAAATAATGCAGAAAAGGCAGTTTTCTGTAAAAGCTTTAGAAAGACAACTTTAAGTGCAGAATCTCATGAGTACCTTCATAAAACACTTAGGGAGTGGTAATAACATGTTAGAGAGGAAAAGATAAAGAAAAGATAAAAGTTAAAGAAAGGATAAAAATCGGAGAAAAAGTCTGTAAAGTTTCAATAACAGAAGAACAGACAGAGACTAGTGAACGAACTAGGGCAACTTAGTTAGTACTTGAGTTGCGACTGGTGTTAGGTATAATATGAAAAGTTAAACTGTTTCAGTATAGACTTAATGAACCTATACTTGGGACAGGCTAACTATTCATACCGAAATTTACATAAGCTTTAAATATATACGTTAAGCAGAGAAATCAGAGCAGAGTAGAAAAACCCAGAAAATAGAGTAACCAGAGTAAAGTAAAGAGATAAAGAGAAAAGGAGTAATATAGACACATATGAAAAGAGTAATCAGAGAAGAGAAAAGAGATACAGAGAATAGAGTAATTAAAACAGAGTAAAGAGATACAGAGAAAAGAAAAATCAGAACAGGGTAAAGAAACTAAGGGCAGAAGGCTTATTGAGAAGTTCCTTGTTGCTTGAGGCAACCTAAGAGAAAGTATACTATATATATATGTGTGTTGCCTATGGCAACCCAAGAGATATTATATACATATATGTTGCTTAACGCAACCCAAGAGATACTATATATATATGTTGCTTAATGCAACCCAAGAGATATTATATATATATGTTGCTTAATGCAACCCAAGAGATATTATATATAAAAATATATATATGTTGCTTAATGCAACCCAAGAGATGTTTGTTTATTTATCTGTTGCCCTGAGGCAACCCAAGAGTAATTTTCCGTTCCCAAGAGTATATTTCCTGCGAGTAGAAAGCAGAGGCTGTCTCAATAGAGCTGCTAATAATTATATGCGCATTTATTTGAACGGAAAATCGTATCCGGGAAATCGTGAACTCGTGACCGGATAAATGTCGGGAATGCAGGTGCTAACCGACACATGAGCTCATGGCCTGTGCTAGGGCTAGACATGCATCATTCTTGTCTGCGCATCACTCTCTGTTGCATTCCTTTCTGTGTGTGATCTACTTCTTTGTGTTTGTCTGCTTGTATGCTATTTCTATGTTTTATTTTCTTGTATTCTTTTGTTTGTGTTCTGCTTTCTATTGTCTCTACTTTCTCTTTCTGTCTTTATCTTTTGTTTACTGCTTCGCTATATTATGTTATTCGTCTGCTAGTCGACCCCAAATAAATGAACATAACTAATAACCCCGACCCTACTAAGAACTCCCCAGTTCTTACCCCTTCTCTCTCCTTTCCCCCTTCAGATGGAAACAAGAGTTTCTTTCCGTAGTTCGCTGACGACCATTTGCAAAAAGGATTCCGCTCTAGGTAGTCTTCTTAGTCTAGGGTGAATCCCATTCTCTGTTTATATGTGTATACTGTGAGACCAGCCAATGTCCGCACCCCGTTTGTACGTGAACTTTAACCTAAATCCTGTGTACGAGACTCCGGTTGTGTGGATACTTGATGAGGTACCAGAAAGACGTCATATGGCAACGTCTGATCGTGCAGAGGAGTAACAAATGATGTTCTACCTTTTGATGATGTTCCACCTGACTTGAGTTTTGAAGACTTAGAACGTACTTTCCCTCGCTTTAGTAGTTTAGAGGGACTAGGTGAGTATAGAGTCTAGGCTAGCCTGGGTGCCAGCTTAGGGACCTCTTGAACAGGTCAATAAGCTCAGTCTGTATGCACCTCTCTTCTTCACCTGTTGAATGTATATCTTTGAAGACATGAAAGACCAGTTGCTCATTATGCACTCCAAGCACTAATTCACCCACTTCTACATCAATCAGAGCTCTTCCCGTGGCTAGGAATGGTCTTTCTAGAATTATAGAGGCATTCTCATTCTTCCCTGTGTCAAGAATCACAAAGTCTGCTGGGAGAAAGAACTTACCCACTTTGACCAGGATATTCTCCATTAATCCGTATGCAGGCTTCATAGATTTATCTGCCATCTGCAATGCGATCTTTGTGGGTTGTGCCTCTTGGATTTGTAGCTTCTTCATCACAGATAAGGGCATTAGATTTATGCTTGCCCTCATATCACATAAGGATTTCTCAAAGGTTGTGCTCCCAATGGTGTATGGAATTTAAAAGCTCCCTGGATTTGGCATCTTCCTTGGTAAGTTATTCTGAATGACAGCACTACATTCCTTAGTCAGGACTATTGTCTCATCTCCCTTTAAACGCTTTTTCTTTGACAACAGCTCTTTCATGAACTTGACATAGATAGGCATTTGCTTCAAAACCTCAGCAAAGGGAATATTGATTTGTAACTTTCTGAAGATTTCCAAGAACTTTGAAAACTACTTGTCCTTGGTCTCCTTTTGAAGTCTCTGAGGATACGGCATCTTAGGCTTGTACTCAGAAGCCCTTAGCAGTGTAGGATAAGTGTCAAGAGAGTCTGGGAATGGGTTATCTGCATGCTTTGGAGGGGCGTGCTCTACTTCTTCCTTCTTCTCCTCTGGAGCTTCTTTTTCAACTAGCTCTTCATTGGCCTTGGTCTCAGAGCCAGCTACTTTACCACTTCTCAATTGAATAACCTTACAATCTTCTCCTGGGTTCACCACTGTATCACCTTGAAATGTACTTGCAGACCTCTCAAGTATTTGCTTGCTCAGTTGGCCCACTAGCACCTCTAAATTTCTAATGGAGGCTCGGGTTTCCTGCATAACTTGTGCTTCCGTGCTTGCCACTTGTCCACTTATCAAGGTGATAGCCTTGCATTCCTCTCTTGGATTTAGAATTGTGTTACCAGGAAGGCTATTAGTGGTCCTCTGATCAATTTCATTAACTCTGGTGGCTATTTGACCCATTTGAATCTCCAGGTTCTTGATGGATGCTCTAGTTTCCTGTCTAAAACCTGTCAATATTGCTTCCAAATCATTATTCTGCTAGACACAGCCCTGAGAACTATTGTTTAAGTTCTGAGGTCTCTGAGGTTAATCCCTCCATCCAAAATTTGGGTGATTCCTCCACCCCTGATTGTATGTCTTAGAATATGGATCATTGTTGGGATTCCTAGGACTACTCCCCATGTAATTCACATGTTCAAAAGAAGGTTGAGCATAATCATAATTATCATTTTGCACAAAATTACCTGCCATGTCATAGGAGATTTCTTGTGGTGAATTTTATGTGTTGATAGCTGAGACTTGCATGCCACCCATCTGTTGAGTAAGTAGATTTATTTGCTAAGACATCAGCTTGTTCTGAGCAAGAAGAGCATTAACAGCTTCTACTTCCAACACGCCTCTCTTCTGAGGGGTTTCAGAGTTCACAGGATTTCTGTTAGATGAGTATAAATATTGGTTGCTTGCAACCAATTCAATCAGCCCAATAGTCTTCTCTGGTGTCTTCTTCTTGTGTAATGAACCTCCTACAGAATTGTCTAAACACATCTTGGACATTTCATCCAAGCCTTCACAAAAGATATCTAGTTGAGTCCATTTGGAGAACATGTTTGGAGGGCATTGCCTAAAGCTTCATACAGAGTCCCACCATCCTTCTGTCTGAAGGTCTGAACCTCCACCCTAAGCTTAGTCAGCTTCTTTGGTGGGAAAAATTTAGTGAGAAACTCAGTAACCACCTTGTTCCAAGTATTCAAACTCTCTTTAGGTTGGGAATCTAGCCATAGCTTTGCTCTATCCCTCAGAGCAAACGGGAAGAGCATGAGTTTGTACACATCTGGGTTTACTCCATTTGTCTTCACAATATCACAAATTTGTAGAAAACTAGAAATAAATTGATTCGGGTCTTCGTAGGGAAGACCATGATACTGGCAGTTTTGTTGAACCAGAGTGACCAGTTGAGGTTTCAACTCAAAGTTGTTCGCAGCAATAGGAGGCACCACAATGCTCTCTCCATACAGATCTACTGTAGGAGCGGAGAAAAAACCAAGTACTCTCCTTTGTTGTTCATTCCCATTCGGGTTTGCCACATTGCCATTGTCAGTATTATTCGGATCCATAGTGGATTCTGCAGCCTTGTAAAGTCTTGCTTGTTGTAAACGCCGCCTGAAAGTCCTTTCAAGTTCAGGATCAAAGTCTAAGAGATATTCTTTGTCCTGTTCCTACGCATAAACAAACAGAAAATAAGAAAGAATGGGGATCTCTACGTCAGAGTGCAGAGAATTCCTAGTGAGGTAACTTGTGTAAAGAAAAAATACTAAATAAAATAAATAATAGATAGAAAGAAAAAAATAATAAATAGGTAACACCAAACTTAATTTCAGAAATTAAGAAAAATATTTTTATTAAATATATATATTTATTTATTTTTTTAATTTTTTATATATTTTTTTAATAATAAAAGAGAAAAAAAGAAGGAAAACGTAATAAGGGAGGGGGGACGAAAGAAAAAAATGAAGTGTAACGGAAAAGAAAAAATATAAACGTAAAGAAAAAGATTTTATTTATTTATTTATTTATCTACTAACACTTCTCTTCTACTCAAAATTCGAACCCTTTTCTCCTCCTTCTTCTATTCTTTTCTTCTTCTACTCACATAAAGGAATCTCTATACTGTGACATAGAAGATTCCTCTTCCTTTTCTGTTCTCTTTTTTTTCATATGAGCAGGAGCAAGGACAAGGACATTCTTGTTGAAGCAGATCCTGAACCTGAAAGGACTCTGAAGAAGAAGCTAAGAGAAGCTAAAGCACAACAATCCAGAGAAAACCTTACAGAGAATCTCGAAAAAGAAGGAGACATGGCTGAACCCAAAAACAATGCAAGGAGGATGCTTGGTGATTATACTACACCTACTTCCAATTTTTATGGAAGAAGCATCTCAATCCCTGCTATTGGAGCAAATAATTTTGAGCTGAAGCCTCAACTAGTTGCTCTAATGCAACAGAACTGCAAGTTTCATGGACTTCCATCAGAAGATCCCTATCAGTTTTTAACTGAGTTCTTACAGATCTGTGATACTATTAAGACTAATGGAGTAGATGCTGAAGTCTACAGGCTTATGCTTTTTCCTTTTGTTGTAAGAGACAGAGCTAGAACATGGTTGGACTCACAACCTAAAGATAGCCTGGACTCTTGGGATAAGCTGGTCATGGCCTTCTTGGCCAAGTTCTTTCCTCCTCAAAAGCTGAGCAAGCTTAGAGTGGATGTTCAGACCTTCAAACAAAAAGATGGTGAATCCCTCTATGAAGCTTGGGAAAGATACAAGTAGTTTACCAAAAAGTGTCCTTCTGACATGCTTTCAGAGTGGACCATTTTGGATATTTTCTATGATGGTCTATCTGAGTTCTCTAAGATGTCACTGGACCATTCTACAGGTGGATCCATTCACCTTAAGAAAACGCCTGTAGAAGCTCAAGAACTCATTGACATGGTTACAAATAACCAATTCATGTACACCTCTGAGAGGAATCCTGTGAGTAATGGAATGCCTCAGAGGAAGGGAGTTCTTGAAATTGATGCTCTGAATGCAATACTGGCCCAGAACAAAATATTGACCCAACAAGTCAATATGATATCTCAGAGTCTGAATGGATTGCAAAATGCATCCAACAGTACTAAAGAAGCATCTTCTGAAGAAGAAGCTTATGATCCTGAGAACCCTGCAATAGTAGAGGTGAATTACATAGGTGAAGCCTATGGAAATACATATAATTCCTCATGGAGAAATCATCCAAATTTCTCATGGAAGGATCAACAAAGGCCTCCACAAGGCTTTAATAATGGTGGAAGAAACAGGTTTAACAATAGCAAGCCTTTTCCATCATCTTCTCAGCAATAAACAGAGAATTCTGAGCAGAGCCCCTCTAGCTTAGCAAACATAGTTTCTGATCTATCTAAGACCACTTTAAGTTTCATGAATGAAACGAGGTCCTCCATTAGAAACTTGGAGGCACAAGTGGGTCAGCTGAGTAAGAAAATCACAGAAACTCCTCCCAGTACTCTCCCAAGCAATACAGAAGAGAATCCAAAAAGAGAGTGCAAGGCCATTGATATAATCAAAATGGCCGAATTCAAAGAGGAAGGGGAGGACGTGAATCCCAATGAGAAAGACCTCATGGGACGTTCCCCAGACAGAAAGGAGTTCCCTATTGAGGACCTAAATGAATCCGAGGCTCATATAGAGACTATAGAGATTCCATTAAACTTCTTTCTGCCATTCATGAGCTTTGAGAACTATTCTTCCTCTGAAGAGGATGAAGATGTAACTGAAGAGCAAGTTGCTCAATATCTAGGAGCCATCATGAAGCTGAATGCCAAGTTGTTTGGTAATGAGACTTGGGAAGATGAACCCCCTTTGCTCATTAGTGAACTAAATACATGGGTTCAGCAAACTTTACCTCAAAAGAAACAAGATCCTGGTAAATTCTTAATACCCTGTACCATAGGCACCATGACCTTTGAGAAGGCTCTGTGTGACCTGGGGTCAGTTGTAAATCTTATGCCACTCTCTGTAATGGATAAACTGGGGATCTTTGAGGTACAAGCTACAAGAATCTCATTAGAGATGGCAGACAAGTCAATAAAACAAGCTTATGGATTGGTAGAGGACGTGTTAGTGAAGGCCACTGATTTCATAATCCTAGACACTGGGAAGGATGAGGATGAATGCATCATCCTTAGAAGACCCTTCCTAGCCACAGTAGGAGCTGTGATTGATGTTGACAGAGGAGAGCTATTCCTTCAATTGAATGGGGACTACCTTGTGTTTAAAGCTCAAGGATCTTCCTCTGCAACCATGGAGAGGAAGCATGAAAAGCTTCTCTCAATACAGAGTCAAACAAAGCCCCCACAATCAAACTCTAAGTTTTGTGTTGGGATGCCACAACCAAACTCTAAGTTTGGTGTTGAACCCCCACATTCAAACTCTAAGTTTGGTGTTGGGAGGTCCCAACAATGCTCTGAACATCTGTAAAGCTCCATGAGAGCTCACTGTCAAGCTATTGACATTAAAGAAGCGCTTATTGGGAGGCAACCCAATTTTTATTTATCTATATTTCTATTGTTCTTTTATGTTTTATTAGGTTTATGATCATGTGGAGTCACAAAACAATTACAAAAATTAAAAACAGAATAAAAAATAGCAGAAGAAAAAGCACACCCTGGAGGAAGAGCTATCTGGCGTTTAAACGCCAGAAATAAGCATCTGCCTAGCGTTTAACGCCAGAAACAAGCACCAAGCTAGCGTTTAACGCCAGAAACAAGTATCAGGCTGGCGTTAAATGACAGAAACAAGCTACATTTGGGTGTTTAACGCCAAAAACAAGCATCCGTTTGGCATTAAATGCCAGGATTGCATGCAGAGGGCGTTTTACATGCCTAAAAGGTGCAGGGATGAGAAATCATTGACACCTCAAGATCTGTGGACCCCACAGGATTACCTCAGGATCTGTGGACCCCACAGGATCCCCACCTACCCTACTTCTCTCTTCTTCACACAATCCAATAACACTATACCCCTCACCAATACCTCAATCTCTCTTCCCATTACCCCTTCACCAATCACATCCATCCACTCTTCCTCATAAACCCCACCTACCTTCAAATTCAAAATCTCTTTCCCACCCAAACCCACCCTAAATGACCGAACCCAAACCCCTCTCCCTCCACTATATAAACCCCTCCATCCTTCTTCATTTTCACACAACACTACCCTCTCTTCTTCCCCTTGGCCAAAACCTACACCTCTCTCCCTCTCCTCCATATCTTCTTCTTCTTCTCCTATTCTTTCTTCTTTTGCTCGAGGGTGAGCAACATTCTAAGTTTGGTGTGGTAAAAGCATAGCTTTTTTGTTTTTTCGTAACCATTGATGGCACCTAAGGCCAGAGAAACCTCAAGAAAGAGGAAAGGGAAGGCAATTGCTTCCACCTCTGAGTCATGGGAGATGGAGAGATTCATCTCAAAAGCCCATCAAGACCACTTCTATGAAGTTGTGGCCAAGAAAAAGGTGCTCCCTGAGGTCCCTTTTAAGCTTAAAAAGGGCGAATATCTGGAGATCCGACAAGAGATTAGAAGAAGAAGATGGGAAGTTCTCTCCAATTCCATTCAACAAGTCAGAATCTTAATGGTTCAAGAGTTCTATGCAAACGCATGGATCACTAGGAACCATGATCAAAGCATGAACCCAAACCCAAGGAATTGGCTTACAATGGTTCAGGGAAAATGCTTAGATTTCAGTCCGGAGAACGTAAGGTTGGTGTTCAACTTGCCTATAATGCATGAAGACGCACGCCCCTACACTAGAAGGGTCAACTTTGATCAAAGGTTGGACCAAGTCCTCATGGACATATGTGTGGAAGGAGCTCAATGGAAAAGAGACTCAAAAGGCAAGCCGGTTCAATTGAAAAGACTGGACCTTAAGCCTGTGGCTAGAGGATGGTTGGAGTTCATCCAACGCTCCATCATCCCCACTAGCAACTAATCCGAAGTAACTGTGGATCGGGCCATCATGATCCATAGCATCATGATTGGAGAGGAAGTAGAAGTTCATGAAGTCATATCTCTAGAACTCTACAAAGTAGCCGAAAAGCCCTCCATCTTGGCAAGGCTAGCTTTTCCTCATCTCATTTGCCATCTATACAACTTAGCTGGAGTTGTCATAGAAGGAGATATCCTCACTGAAGAGGACAAGTCCATCACTAAGAAGAGGATGGAGCAAACAAGAGAGCCCATTCATGGATCTCAAGAGACGCATGAGGAAGTGATAAACTCCATTTTTAGGGTTTATCCGGTATTGATTTTGAGGGTTTTATCAATGATTCTACACAATTTTCATATGAAAATACATGACTTTGTGTTCCTTTCTGCCTCATGGATGAAAACATGCTTCTTTTGCACTAAATTAGATATATTTCTAATCCTCATCTATGCCATTCGATGCCGTGACCCGTGTGTTAAGTGGTTTCAAAGTTTATAGGGCACGTATGACTTGGGGAAGAGAATGGAAGCATGTACAAAGGAAAAGAGCACGGGAAATTAAGCTTTGGAAACTTCAGCACCGACGCGTGCACGCACATGGCGCGCCCACACAGGTCTACGCCATTAAAGCCAAAGCTAGGAGCCAAGCTACGAGTCGGCGCGTGTAGCGGCTAAGTCATGAGCCTCAAAGACGCGTCCGCACAGATTGCGCCTACGCGTGGATTGCAGTTTTCCCAGGGGCGCATGCGCGTGCTATGCGCGTATGCGCCGGTAGTCACACATGATTTTTCAAGAGAGCACGTGACCAGAGCATGGAGACAGTTAGAGACCCTATTTTGGGGAAGTGCATTGGCGGGAAAAGCTTAAAGAGGCAAAGGGTTGAAGGGTTAAGGGACTTTTAGCTCATTTTACATGTTCTTAGATATTTTCTTAGAGTTGATTACATTTTGGGTAGAGAGAGAGACTCTAACCTCTCTCAAGGGTTTCATTCTCCTCATTCTCCACTACAATTCTCCTTTGATTTCTCTTGGTGAGATCCATTGTAATACACTTTTATTTTGATACAATTAGTAGATCTACTCTTCTCATATTCCCAATTAGTGTTCTTTGATCCTCTTACTTTGGATCTACCTTTTGCCTTTGTTACTTGGATTTGGAACTAGTAAATTGAGGTACTTTCAATTACTTGTATCCATTACTTGTAATTTTTAATTCTAGATAGTTGTGTGATTTAGATCTCTTCGTTTCAATTCTTCATTCTAATTTCTTAATGCCTCTTATGAATGCTCATCATATGTTTGATAAAATGCCAACACTAGTTATGGATTAAAAGTTTCTCACTTGGCTTAGGGTTTGGACCATTAGGAAAAGTTGAATAGTGGATGTCCATTGTTGATTGAGAATTAAGGATTGCTAATTGGCTTGGAATGCACTAAAGCTAGATTCCCTTAGGGTGAATCTAGGACTTGTGACTCAAGCTAATCACTTTCACTTGACTCTCCTCTACACCTAGAGGTTGACTAAGTGGAGCAAGACTTAATTGTCATCACCATTGAAGGAAACTATAGTGATAGAATTTCTAGTGCTATCCCTAGGCCATGTCTTTTAATATTGATTGCTTGTCACCTAACTTTTGTTAGTTTGAATTAGTGCATTGACCTTCAACAATTACAACAAAAGCTTCCTAATCAATAACATGCATTCTCTAGCAATTCCAAGGGAGGACGACTCGGGAGATTAATACTCTCGATTGTAGTTTGTAGAATTGTTTGATGCGAGGTTTGAGTGTTGAGTAGACTATACTCACGATTGTATTCATTATTGAATTCTATATCGACATACAAAATCTCGTTTATCAGGAAGCTCATCATCAAGAAATCCCTGAGATGCCTCAAGGGATGCATTTTCCTCCAAACAACTATTGGGAACAACTCAACACTTCTCTAGAAGGATTGAGTCATAACATAAACCAATTAAGGGTGGAACACCAAGAGCACTTCATCATTCTCAATGAGATTAGAGAAGATCAAAGAGCTATGAGGGAGGAGCAACAAAGGCAAGGAAGAGACATAGAGGAGCTCAAAGACACCATTGGTCCTTCAAGAAGAAGGCGCCACCCTCACTAAGGTGGACTCATTCCTTAACTTCATTGTTCTTATCTCTCTGTTTTTCGACCTTATGCTTTATGTTTGTCTATGTTTTGAGTCTTTACTACATGATCATTAGTATTTAGTAACTATGTCTTAAGGCTATGAATAATTCCATGAATCCTTCACCTTTCTTAAATGAAAAATATTTTTAATACAAAAGAACAAGAAGTACATGAGTTTCGAATTCATCCTTGAAATTGGTTCAATTATATTGATGTGGTGACAATACTTTTTGTTTTCTGAATGAATGCTTGAACAGTGCATATTTTTTATTTTGTTATTTATGAATGTTAAAATTGTTGGCTCTTGAAAGAATGATAAAAAAGAGAAATGTTGTTGATGATCTGAAAAATCATAAAATTGATTCTTGAAGCAAGAAAAGGTAGTGAAGAACAAAGCTTGCGAAAAAAAATTTTTAAGAAAAAGCAAGCAAAAAAAGCCAATAGCCCTTAAAACCAAAAGGCAAGGGTAAAAAGGATCCAAGGCTTTGAGCATCAATGGATAGGAGGGCCCAAGGAAATAAAATCCAGGCCTAAGCGGCTAAATCAAGCTGTCCCTAACCAAGTGCTTGTGGCATGCAGGTCCAAGTGAAAAGCTTGAGACTGAGTGGTTAAAGTCGTGATCCAAAGCAAAAAGAGTGTGCTTAAGAGCTCTAGACACCTCTAACTGGGGACTTTAGCAAAGCTGAGTCACAATTTGAAAAGGTTCACCCAGTCATGTGTCTGTGGCATTTATGTATCCGGTGGTAATACTGGAAAACAAAGTGCTTAGGGCCACGGCCAAGACTCATAAAAGTAGCTGTATTAAAGAATCAACATACTTAACTAGGAGAATCAATAACACTATCTGAACTCTGAGTTTCTATGGATGCCAATCATTCTAAACTTCTAAGGATAAAGTGAGATGCCAAAACTGTTCAGAAACAAAAAGCTACAAGTCCCGCTTATCTAATTAGAACAAATATTCATTGATATTTTGAGATTTATAGTATATTCTCTTCTTTTTATCCTATTTGATTTTCAGTTGCTTGGGACAAGCAACAATTTAAGTTTGGTGTTGTGATGAGCGGATAATTTATACGCTTTTTGGCATTGTTTTTAGGTAGTTTTTAGTAGGATCTAGCTATTTTTAGGGATGTTTTTATTAGTTTTTATGCAAAATTCACATTTATGGACTTTACAATGAGTTTGTGTATTTTTCTGTGATTTCAGATTTTTGCTAGCTGAAATTGAGGAATTTGAGCAAAAATCTGATAGGAAGCTGAAAAAGGACTACAGATGCTATTGGATTCTGACCTTCCTACACTCAAAATGGATTTTCTAGAGCTATAGAACTCCAAATGGTGCGCTCTTAATTGCGTTGGAAAGTAAACATCTAGGGCTTTCCAGAAATATATAATTGTCTATACTTTATTTGAGTTTAGATGATGCAAACTGGCGTTCCACGCCAGTTCTATGCTGCATTCTAGAGTAAAACGCCAGAAACACGTCACAAACCAGAGTTAAACGCCAAAAACACGTTACAACTTGGCGTTTAACCCCAAGAGAAGCCTCTACACGTGTAAAGCTCAAGCTCAGCCCAAGCACACACCAAAGTGGGCCCCGAAAGTGGATTTCTGCACTTAGACTTATTTTTGTAAACCCTAGTAACTAGTTTAGTATAAATAGAACTTTTTACTATTGTACTAAGGGTCTTTGACCGGGTCTTTTTCCCTACTTTTCAATTTCATATGCCATTTGGGAAGGCTGGCCATTCGGCCATGCCTAGACCTTGTTCTTATGTATTTTCAACGGTGGAGTTTCTGCACATCATAGATTAAGGTGTGGAGCTCTGCTGTTTCTTGAGTATTAATGCAAAGTAATATTGTTTTTCTATTCAATTCATGCTTATTCTCATTCTAAGATATTCATTCGCACTACAACCTGATGAATGTGATGATCCGTGACACTCATCACCATTCTCACTTATGAACGCATGCCTGACAAACACTTCCGTTCTACCTGCGAAAGCTAGAATGTGTATCTCTTGGATTCCTGATCCACGATGCATGGTTGCCTCGCCTGACAACCGAGCCTCCCGTTCCGTGAGATCAGAGTCTTTGTGGTATAAGCTAGAATTATTGACGGCCATTCCTAATATTCGGAAAGTTTAAACCTTGTCTGTGGTATTCCGAGTAGGATCTGAGTTGGGATGACTGTGACGAGTTTCAAACTCGCGAGTGTTGGGCGTAGTGACAGACGTAAAAGAATCAATGGATTCTATTCCAACATGATCGAGAACCGACAGATGATTAGCCATGCAGTCACAGTGCACCTGGACCATTTTCACTGAGAGGACGGACGGTAGCCATTGACAACGGTAATCCCCCAACATACAGCTTGCCATGGAAAGGAGTAAGAATGATTGGATGAAAGCAGTAGGAAGGCAGAGATTCAGAAGGAATACAGTATCTTCATGCGCTTATCTGAAATTCCCACCAATGAATTACATAAGTATCTCTATCTTTATTTTATGCTTTATTTATCGAAAACCATTATAACCATTAGAATCTGCCTGACTGAGATTTACAAGATGACCATAGCTTGCTTCATACCAACAATCTCCATGGGATCAACCCTTACTCACGTAAGGTTTATTACTTGGACGACCCAGTGCACTTGCTGGTTAGTTGTGCGAAGTTGTGAAGAATATGTGTGAACCATAGTATTGTGCACCAAGTTTTTGGAGCCATTACTAGGAATTGTTCGAGTTGTGAAAAGTATGAGTCACAATTTTGCCTATCAGTGTTTAACTCCAGAAAAGGCCTATGCACGTGTAAAGCTCAATGCTCAGCCCAAGCACACACCAAGTGGGCCCCATATGTGGATTTCTGCATCATCTGCACTTAGTTACCTGTTTTCTATAATCCTTAGTAACTAGTTTAGTATAAATAGCACTTTTTCCTATTGTATTCGGACCTTTTTGACCCTTTTTGATGAACTTCATGCTTGACTTGTCTCACGGCCATGCCTAGGCTATTGTTTCTCTTTCAAATCACGCTTACTTCTTCTCCAAGATATACTCTCCTACTTAATTCAGTTAGGTCAGAATGAAGGGTTGACCTGTGACAATCACCCACTATCTTCGTTACTCGCTTAGCCAAGATCCGCGTGCCTGACAACCACAAGTGGTCTACATGATGTTCAACATAGTCATTGGATGACAGCCAGAGTATAGTCTCTTGGGTCTCTGATCCACGGACTGAGTCTGTGAGGTTAGAACCTTTGTGGCATAGGCTAGAACCAATTGGCAGCATTCCTGAGATCCGGAAAGTCTAAACCTTGTCTGTGGTATTCTGAGTAGGATCTGGGAAGGGATGACTGTGACAAGCTTCAAACTCACGAATGTTGGGCACAGTGACAGTGTGCAAAAGGATAGAGAGATCCTATTCCGACACAAGTGATAACCGACAGATGATCAGCCGTGCGGTAGCTATGCCTGGTATTTTTTATCCGAGACGAGAGATCTGACAGTTGATTAGCCATACAGAAACGGTAGTTGGACCATTTTCACTGATAGGACGGATGGTAGCCATTGACAACGGTGATCCACCAACATATAGCTTGCCATGGAAGGGAGCACGCATGATTAGATGAACACAATAGGAAAGCAGAGGTTCAGAAGCAACAAAGCATCTCCAAACGCTTATATGAAATTCCCACCAATGAAGTACATAAGTATCTTTATTTTATCTTATGTTTTATTTATCTTTCAATTATCAAAACTCATAACCAATTGAATCCGCTTGACTAAGATTTACAGGATGACCATAGCTTGCTTCAAGCCGGCAATCTCCGTGGGACCCTTACTCGCGTAAGGTTTTATTACTTGGACGACCCAGTGCACTTGCTGGTTAGTTGTATCGGAGTTGTGAAAAGTGTGAATCACAATTCCGTGCACCAAGTTTTTGGCGCTGTTGCCGGGGATTCTTCGAGTTTAGAGAACTTAAAGTTCATCTTGTTGCTTAGATTAGGTAACATTCTTTCTTGTTTCAACCTTTATTTTCTTTTTAAAAAGTTTTCAAAAAAAAAATTAATAAAATCATAAAACCAAAAAAAATTGTGTTTCTTGTTTGAGTCTAGTGTCAAATTTTAAGTTTGGTGTCAATTGCTTGTTGTTAATTTTCTTAAAATTTTTGAAAATTTATGCATTATGTTCTTCATGATCTTCAAGTTGTTCTTGATGATTTTCTTTGTTTGATCTTTATTTTTTCTTGTTTTGTGTTTATCTTGTTTTTCTTGTGCATTTTCGAATTGTTAGTGTCCCTAATACAAAAATTATTAAGTTTGGTGTCTTGCATGTCTTTCTTTTCTTAAAAATTTTCAAAAATATGCTCTTTCATGGTGTTCATCTTGACATTCAAAGTGTTCTTGCATGCATTATTTGTTTTGATCTTAAATTTTTATGTTGTGTTTCATTTTGTTGTTTTTCTCTCTCCTCATTAAAAATTCAAAAGTCAAAAAATATCTTTTCCTTATTTTTCTCATAATTTTTGAAATTTTGATTTGACTTGGTCAAAATGTTTTAAAATTTAGTTGTTTCTTGTTAGTCAAGTCAAAATTTCAATTTAAAAACTTTATCTTTTCAAATCTTTTTCAAAATCAATTCTTTTTCATTTTTTATAATTTTCAAATTTCATTCTTAAAATTTTTCAAAATCTTTTTCATTTTTTCTTTTAATATTTTCGAAAATTTTAAAACTAATTTTTCAAAAATCTTTTTCTTAATTTTATTTCATATTTTCGAAAACCCTTGCTACCAATTAATGTTTTGATTCAAAAATTTCAAGTTTGTTACTTTCTTGTTAAGAAATGTTCAATTTTTAAATTCTAGAATCATATCTTTTAGTTTCTTGTTAGTCAAGTCATCAACTTTAATTTTAAAAATCAAATCTTTTTAATTTCTTTTTCAATTCTTTTTCAAAATAAATTTCAATCATATCTTTTTAAAAATTTTAATTTCAAAATATTCTTCTAACTTCTTATCTTTTCAAAATTTATTTTCAAATCTTTTTCAACTACTTACTTGACTTGTTTGTTTTAATTTAAAAAAGTCTACTATTTCTTATCTTTTTCAAAACTACTTAACTACATTTCCACTTCTAATTTTCAAAAATCACTAACCACTTTTTCAAAAATCTTTTTAATTAACTAATTGTTTTAGTTTTCAATTTTCTTGTATTTCTTTTTCAAATTTTTGAAATTAACTTAATTAATTAAATAACAATAAAAATATTTTTCTTTTCCCTCTCCTTAAAATTTGAAAACTCTCTCTCTCTCATCTCTTTCTATTAATTTTATTTAATTGCTAACACTTCTCTTCTACTCATAATTCGAACCCCTCTCTCTTCTCTCTGTTCGAATTACTCATCTCCTCTCTCTTCTCATTCTTTTATTCTTCTACTCTTATACTCACATAAAGGAATCTCTATATTGTGACTGATGAGCGGATAATTTGTACGCTTTTTGGCATTGTTTTTAGTATGTTTTTAGTATGATCTAGTTAGTTTTTAGTATATTTTTATTAGTTTTTAGTTAAAATTCACTTTTCTGGACTTTACTATGAGTTTGTGTGTTTTTCTATGATTTCAGGTATTTTTTGGCTGAAATTGAGGGACCTGAGCAAAAATCTGATTCAGAGACTAAAAAAGACTGCAGATGCTGTTGGATTCTGACCTCCCTGCACTCGAAGTGGATTTTCTGGAGCTACAGAAGCCCAATTGGCGCGCTCTCAATGGCGTTGGAAAGTAGACATCCTGGGCTTTCCAGCAATATATGATAGTCCATACTTTTCCCAAGATGTGATGGCCCAAACCGGCGTTCAAAGTCACCCTCAGAATTCCCAGCGTTAAACGCCGGAACTGGCACAAGAATGGGAGTTAAACGCCCAAACTGGCATAAAAGCTGACGTTTAACTCCAAGAAGAGTCTCTACACGAAAATGCTTCAATGCTCAGCCCAAGCACACACCATGTGGGCCCAGAAGTGGATTTTTATGTCATTTACTCATCTCTGTACACCCTAGGCTACTAGTTCTCTATATATAGGACCTTTTACTATTGTATTGAGAGCTTTTGATCATGTTTTTATGATTGAACCCTCTTTCGGAGGCTGGCCATTCGGCCATGCCTAGACCTTGTTCTTATGTATTTTCAACGGTGGAGTTTCTACACACCATAGATTAAGGTGTGGAGCTCTGCTGTACCTCGAGTATTAATGCAATTACTATTGTTCTTCTATTCAATTCCGCTTGTTCTTGTTCTAAGATATCACTTGTTCTTCAACTTGATGAATGTGATGATCCGTGACACTCATCATCATTCTCACCTACGAACGTGTGCCTGACAACCACCTCCGTTCTACCTTAGATTGGGTGAATATCTCTTGGATTCCTGATACATGATGCATGGTTGATCGCCTGACAACCGAGTGCTCGCCTGACAACCGAGCCAGCCATTCCGTGAGATCAGAGTCTTCGTGGTATAGGCTAGAACTGATGGCGGCATTCAAGAGAATCCGGAAGGTCTAACCTTGTCTGTGGTATTCTGAGTAGGATTCAATGATTGAATGACTGTGACGAGCTTCAGACTCCTGAGGGCGGGGCGTTAGTGACAGACGCAAAAGAATCACTGGATTCTATTCCGGCCTGATTGAGAACCGACAGATGGATAGCCGTGCCGTGACAGGGTGCGTTGAACATTTCCACTGAGAGGATGGGAGGTAGCCACTGACAACGGTGAAACCCTTGCATAAGCTTGCCATGGAAAGGAGTAAGAAGGATTGGATGAAGACAGTAGGAAAGCAGAGAGACGGAAGGGACAAGCATCTTCATACGCTTATCTGAAATTCCTACCAATGAATTACATAAGTATCTCTATCTTTATCTTTATGTTTTATTCGTATATCATCATTCATATCCATTTGAGTCTGCCTGACTAAGATTTACAAGGTGACCATAGCTTGCTTCATACCAACAATCTCTGTGGGATCGACCCTTACTCGTGTAAGGTTTATTACTTGGACGACCCAGTACACTTGCTGGTTAGTTGTGCGAAGTTGTGTTTATGCCATGGTATTGAACACCAAGTTTTTGGATTCATTACCGGGGATTATTTGTGTTGTGAAAAGTATTGATCACAATTTCGTGCACCAAGTTTTTGGCGCCGTTGCCGGGGATTGTTGAGTTTGGACAACTGACGGTTCATCTTGTTGCTTAGATTAGGTATTTTTTCTTCAGAGTTCTTAAGAATGAATTCTAGTGTTTCAATGTGATGTTCTTATCATCACCAAAGCTGATTGATTCTCATCAATTTAGCTCTTGAATGCAATGTCCTGCTGAAGCTTGGCTGGCCATGTCTAATTCCTTTAGACTGAAGCTTTAGACTAACATTGCATGATTCCTGGAATTCTCATTAAGAATTTTGATATCTTTTATTTTCTTCACCACTTAATTTTCGAAAAATCCAAAAAAATTACAAAATCATAAAATCCAAAAATATTTCTTGTTTAAGTCTAGTGTTTCATTTTAAAGTTTGGTGTCAATTGCATGTTTCTGTTCTCCTTGCATTCATGCATGTGTCTTCATTAATCTTCAAGTTGTTCTTGATGATTTCATTGCTCTGATCTTTGAATTCTCTTGACTTGAGTATTTTGTGTGTCTCATATGCATTCTCATTTTGTCAGTGTCAGTAGTATACAAACTGCTAAGTTTGGTGTCTTGCATGCATTGTTATTTGATTTTAGTTGCATTTTGATTATTCCTTATTATTAAAAATCCAAAAATATTTTTAATTTGTGTCTTCTCAAGTCAATAATGCAGAGAATTGAAGATTCAGAACATACAGCAGAGGAATTGCACAGAAAAAGCTGGGCGTTCAAAATGCCCAGTGAAGAAGACAGACTGGCGTTTAAACGCCAGCCAGGGTGCCTGGTTGGGCGTTTAACGCCCAAAAGGGTAGAGTTTTGGGCGTTAAACGCCAGAATGTGCACCATTCTAGGCGTTTAACACCAGGATGGCACAAGAGGGAAGATTTTGTTTTCAATGCAATTTTTTTTCAAGTTTTCAAAATTTTTCAAATCAAATCTTTTCAATCAAATATTTTTCAAATTCAATTTCTTTCCATTTTCAAAGATACTTGCTATCAATTAATGATTTGATTCAACATTTCAAGTATGTTGCCTTTTCTGTTGAGAAAGGTTTAATGTTTGAATCATATCTTTTCTTGATAGCCAAGTCATTAATTTTCAAAATCAAATCTTTTTAAATGTTTTTCAAATCATATCTTCTCAATCACATCTTTTAAAAACCAATCATATATTCTTAACCACATCTTTTTCAAAATAGTTTTCAATCATATCTTTTTGATTTCTAATTTCAAAATCTTTTTCAAAAATCACTTGATTTCTTTCTCACTTTTATTTTCGAAAATCAATTAGTGTTTTTCAAAATGTTTTCAAAATCTTTTACTTAGTTTTCGAAAATTACTTCCCTTCTTCTCACATCCTTCTATTTATGGACAAACACTATTCCTCAATGAACAATTCGAACTCCATCTCTCTTGATAAGTTCGAATTCTTCTACTTCTGCCTTCTATTTTTCTTTTCCTCTGACACCTCAAGGAATCTCTATACTGTGACATAGAGGATTTCATATTTCCTTGTTTTCTTCTCTTTCATATGAGCAGGAGCAAAGACAAAAGCATTCTTGTTGAGGCTTATCCTGAACCTGAAAGGACCTTGAAGCGAAAGCTAAGAGAAGCTAAGGCACAATTCTCTGTAGAGGATCTAACAGAAATCTTCAAAGAAGAAGAAGATATGGCAGTCGAAAACAACAACAATGCAAGGAAGGTGCTGGGTGACTTTACTGCACCTACTCCCGACTTCTATGGGAGAAGCATTTCTATCCCTGCCATTGGAGCAAACAACTTTGAGCTTAAGCCTCAATTAGTTTCTCTAATGCAACAGAATTGCAAGTTCCATGGACTTCCATTGGAAGATCCTCATCAGTTCTTAGCTGAGTTCTTGCAAATCTGTGACATTGTCAAGACTAATGGGGTTGACCCTGAGGTCTACAGACTTATGCTATTCCCTTTTGCTGTAAGAGACAGAGCTAGGACATGGTTGGATTCACAACCTAAAGAAAGCCTGAACTCTTGGGAAAAGCTAGTCAATGCCTTCTTGGCAAAGTTCTTTCCACCTCAAAAATTGAGTAAGCTTAGAGTGGAAGTCCAAACCTTCAGACAGAAGGAAGGAGAGTCCCTCTATGAAGCTTGGGAAAGATACAAACAATTAATCAGAAAGTGTCCCACTGATATGCTTTCTGAATGGAGCATCATTGGAATTTTCTATGATGGTCTCTCTGAACTATCCAAGATGTCTTTGGATAGCTCTGCTCGAGGATCTCTTCATCTGAAGAAGACGCCTACAGAAGCTCAAGAGCTGATTGAAATGGTTGCAAATAACCAATTCATGTACACTTCTGAAAGGAATCCTGTGAACAATGGGACCAATCAGAAGAAAGGAGTTCTTGACATTGACACTCTGAATGCCATACTGGCTCAGAACAAAATATTGACTCAACAAGTCAATATGATTTCTCAAAGTCTGTCTGGAATGTAAAATGCACCAGGTAGTACTAAGGAAGCTTTATCTGAAGAAGAAGCTTATGATCCTGAGAACCCTTCAATGGAAAAGGTGAATTACATGGGAGAACCCTATGGAAACACCTATAATCCTTCATGGAGAAACCATCCAAATTTCTCATGGAAGGATCAATAGAGACCTCAACAAGGTTTCAACAACAATAATGGTGGAAGAAACAGGTTTAGCAATAGCAAGCCTTTTCCATCATCTTCTCAGCAACAGACAGAGAGTTCTGGTAAAAGTTGAAGACCATTACATCCCTGCTGATTTCATAGTCCTAGAGACTGGGAAGTGCATGGATGAATCCATCATCCTTGGCAGACCCTTCCTAGCCACAGCAAAGGCTGTGATTGATGTTGATAGAGGAGAGTTGATCATTCAAGTGAATGAAGAATCCTTGGTGTTTAAGGCTCAAGGATATCCCTCTGTCACCATGGAGAGGAAGCATGAAGAGCTTCTCTCAAAACAGAGCCACACAGAGCCCCCACAGTCAAACTCTAAGTTTGGTGTTGGGAGGCCACAACCAACTTCTAAGTTTGGTGTTGAACCCCCACAATCAAACTCTAAGTTTGGTGTTGGGTGGTTCCAACAGTGCTCTGAGTATCTGTGAGGCTCCATGAGAGCCCTCTGTCAAGCTACTGACATTAAAGAAGCGCTTGTTGGGAGGCAATGCAGTGTTATATTTTATCTATTTTTCCTTGTTATTTTATGTTCTTTTGTAGGTTGATGATCATGAGAAGTCACAAAATCAATTGAAAAAGCAAAAACAGAATAAAAAACAGAAAGAAAAACAGCACACCCTGGAGGAGAGCGAGCTGGCGTTTAAATGCCAGTAAGGCTAGCTGTTGGGCGTTTAACGCCAGAAAGGGGCACCAGACTGGCGTTAAACGCCAGAAAAGGGCAAGCATTCGGCGTTAAACGCCAAAAATGGGCACCAGCCCGGCGTTTAACGCCAGAATTGGCTCAAAACGCATTTTTGCTTGCCACTTGGTGCAGGGATGACTTTTCCTTGACACCTCAGGATCTGTGGACCCCACAGGATCCCCACCTACCCCACCACTCTCTCTCTTCTTCACCCATTCACCAATCACCTCAACACCTCTTCCCCAAAAACCCTTCACCTATCAAATCCCATCTTTCTCTTCACCACTCACATCCATCCTTCATAAAACCCCACCTACCTCACCCTTCAAATTCAAACCACTTTCCCTCCCAAACCCGCCCATACATGACCGAACCATGAGCCCCCCCACTCCTATATAAACCCTTCTTCACTCCTTCATTCTCACACAACCTAAACACCACTTCTCCCCCTTTTTGGCCGAACACAAAGCCATTCCCTTCTTTCTCATTTCTTCTTCTTCTACTCTCTTCTTTTCTCTTTTGCTCGAGGATGAGCAAACCTTTTAAGTTTGGTGTGGTAAAAGCATTGCTTTTTGTTTTTCCATAACCATTTATGGCATCCAAGGCCAGAGAAACCTCTAGAAAGAGGAAAGGGAAGGCAAAAGCTTCCACCTCCGAGTCATGGGAGATGAAAAGATTCATCTCAAGGGTGCATCAAGACCACTTCTATGAAGTTGTGGCCTTGAAGAAGGTGATCCCCGAGGTCCCTTTTTCACTCAAAAAGAGTGAATATCCGGAGATCCGACATGAGATCCGAAGAAGAGGTTGGGAAGTTCTTACCAACCCCATTCAACAAGTCAGAATCTTAATGGTTCAAGAGTTCTATGCCAATGCATGGATCACCAAGAACCATGACCAAAGTGTGAACCCAGATCCAAAGAATTGGCTTACTATGGTTCGGGGGAAATACTTGGATTTTAGTCCGGAAAATGTAAGGTTGGCATTCAACTTGCCCATGATGCAAGGAGATTAACATCCTTACACTAGAAGGGTCAACTTTGATCAAAGGTTGGACCAAGTCCTCGCAGTCATATGTGAAGAGGGCGCCCAATGGAAGAGAGATTCAAGAGGGAAGCCGGTTCAACTGAGAAGGCATGACCTTAAACCCGTGGCTAGAGGATGGTTGGAGTTTGTCCAACGCTCAATCATTCCCACTAGCAACCGGTCCGAAGTTACTATAGACCGGGCTATCATGATTCATAGCATCATGATTGGAGAAGAAATAGAAGTTCATGAGGTGATATCCCAAGAACTTTATAAGGTGGCGGACAAGTCCTCTACCTTGGCAAGGTTAGCCTTTCCTCATCTCATTTGTCACCTCTGTTATTCAGTTGGAGTTGACATAGAGGGAGACATCCCCATTGATGAGGACAAGCCCATCACTAAGAAGAGGATGGAGCAAACAAGAGAACCCTCTCATCATCAAATCCCTGAGATGCCTCAAGGGATGCACTTTCCTCCACAAAACTATTGGGAGCAACTAAACATCTCCCTAGGAAAATTGAGTTCCAATATGGGACAACTAAGGGTGGAGCACCAAGAACACTCTGTTCTCCTCCATGAAATTAGAGAAGATCAAAGAATCATAAGAGAGGAGCAACAAAGACAAGGAAGAGACATTGAGGAGCTCAAGCACTCCATAAGATCTTCAAGAGGAAGAACAAGCCGCCATCACTAAGGTGGACCCGTTCTTTAATTTCCTTGTTCTTTATTTTCCTGTTTTTCGAATTTTAGTGCTTATGTTTGTCTATGTTTGTGTCTTGTGATCATTAGTGTCTTAGTGTCTATGCCTTAAAGTTATGAATGTCCTATGAATCCATCACCTCTCTTGAATGAAAAATGTTCTTAATTGAAAAAGAGAAGAATTGCATGAATTTTGAATTTTATAACAGTTTAATTATTTTGATGTGGTGGCAATATTTTTGTCTTCTGAATGTATGCTTAAACAGTGCATTTGTCTTTTGAATTTGTGGTTCATGAATGTTGGCTCTTGAAAGAATGATGAAAAAGGAGACATGTTACTGAGGATCTGAAAAATCATAAAAATGATTCTTGAAGCAAAAAAAAGCAGTGAATACAAAAAAAAAATATTCGAAAAAAGAGAGAAAGAAAAAGAAAGAGAAAAAGAAAGAAAAAGAAAGAAAAAGAAAGAAATAAAGTTGTGATCCAAGAGTGTTCTTAAGAACCCTGGACACCTCTAATTGGGGACTCTAGCAAAGCTGAGTCACAATCAGAAAGGGTTCACCCAATTATGTGTCTGTGGCATGTATGTATCCGGTGGTAATACTGGAAGACAGAGTGCTTTGGGCCACGGCCAAGACTCAATAAGTAGCTGTGTTCAAGAATCATCATACTTAACTAGGAGAATCAATGACACTATCTGGATTCTGAGTTCCTAAAGAAGCCAACCATTCTGAATTTCAAAGGATAGAGTGAGATGCCAAAACTGTTCAGAGGCAAAAAGCTAAAAGCCCCGCTCATCTAATTAATACTGATCTTCATAGATGTTTTTGAAATTCATTGCATATTCTATTCTTTTTATCTTATTTGATTTTTAGTTGCTTGAGGACAAGCAACAATTTAAGTTTGGTGTTGTGATGAGCGGATAATTTGTACGCTTTTTGGCATTGTTTTTAGTATGATCTAGTTAGTTTTTAGTATATTTTTATTAGTTTTTAGTTAAAATTCACTTTTCTGGGCTTTACTATGAGTTTGTGTGTTTTTCTATGATTTCAGGTATTTTCTGGCTGAAATTGAGGGACCTGAGCAAAAATCTGATTCAGAGACTAAAAAGGACTGCAGATGCTGTTGGATTCTGACCTCCCTGCACTCGAAGTGGATTTTCTGGAGCTACAGAAGCCCAATTGGCGCGCTCTCAACGGCGTTGGAAAGTAGACATCCTGGGCTTTCCAGCAATATATGATAGTCCATACTTTGCCCAAGATTTGATGGCTCAAACCGGCGTTCAAAGTCACCCTCAGAATTCCCAGCGTTAAACGCCGGAACTGGCACAAGAATGGGAGTTAAACGCCCAAACTGGCATAAAAGCTGGCGTTTAACTCCAAGAAGAGTCTCTACACGAAAATGCTTCAATGCTCAGCCCAAGCACACACCAAGTGGGCCCGGAAGTGGATTTTTATGTCATTTACTCATCTCTGTACACCCTAGGCTACTAGTTCTCTATATATAGGACCTTTTACTATTGTATTGAGAGCTTTTGATCATGTTTTTATGATTGAACCCTCTTTGGGAGGCTGGCCATTCGGCCATGCCTAGACCTTGTTCTTATGTATTTTCAACGGTGGAGTTTCTACACACCATAGATTAAGGTGTGGAGCTCTGCTGTACCTCGAGTATTAATGCAATTACTATTGTTCTTCTATTAAATTCCGCTTGTTCTTGTTCTAAGATATCACTTGTTCTTCAACTTGATGAATGTGATGATCCGTGACACTCATCATCATTCTCACCTATGAACGTGTGCCTGACAACCACCTCCGTTCTACCTTAGATTGGGTGAATATCTCTTGGATTCCTGATACATGATGCATGGTTGATCGCCTGACAACCGAGTGCTCGCCTGACAACCGAGCCAGCCATTCCATGAGATCAGAGTCTTCGTGGTATAGGCTAGAACTGATGGCGGCATTCAAGAGAATCCGGAAGGTCTAACCTTGTCTGTGGTATTCTGAGTAGGATTCAATGATTGAATGACTGTGACGAACTTCAAACTCCTGAGGGCGGGGCGTTAGTGACAGACGCAAAAGAATCACTGGATTCTATTCCGGCCTGATTGAGAACCGACAGATGGATAGCCGTGCCATGACAGGGTGCGTTGAACATTTCCACTGAGAGGATGGGAGGTAGCCACTGACAACGGTGAGACCCTTGCATAAGCTTGCCATGGAAAGGAGTAAGAAGGATTGGATGAAGACAGTAGGAAAGCAGAGAGACGGAAGGGACAAGCATCTTCATACGCTTATCTGAAATTCCTACCAATGAATTACATAAGTATCTCTATCTTTATCTTTATGTTTTATTCGTATATCATCATTCATATCCATTTGAGTCTGCCTGACTAAGATTTACAAGGTGACCATAGCTTGCTTCATACCAACAATCTCTGTGGGATCGACCCTTACTCGCGTAAGGTTTATTACTTGGACGACCCAGTACACTTGCTGGTTAGTTGTGCGAAGTTGTGTTTATGCCATGGAATTGAACACCAAGTTTTTGGATTCATTACCGGGGATTATTTGTGTTGTGAAAAGTATTGATCACAATTTCGTGCACCAGTGACATAAAGGATTCCAATACTCCCTTTGTTCTCTTCTTTTTCATATGAGTAGGAACAAGGATAAGGACATTCTTGTTGAAGTTGATCCTGAACCTGAAAGGACTCTGAAGAGGAAGCTAAGAGAAGTGTTCATACCCTGGGTCAAGCTGTCTGACCCGAGATGTTCTACAGACAAAGCGACCGACCTCTTTAGGTCAAGTGGACCGACTTCTTCGCAAAGAACTCGGTCCAAATCGATAGAAAAGCCCAAAGAAGGGCCTAACTCAAGGAATACGATCCCGATCCAAGGGCAGCCCAAGCCTATAGAGATAAGGGCGGTTCCATGGAAGATAAGCTGACCTCGACAAAAGATAAGATAAGGATAAGATAACTAACTTATCTTATCTAAAGAAGGTCACATCTCACCATTATAAATACACTGGAGCACCCAGGTATAACTCATACTCTAATTCTACTCAATACCTATTTAATACCCTTGCTAACTTAAGCATCAAGTCCCTTGCAGGTACCCCCCACCCTTCGGTGACAAGGGATCAGCAGCATTCTCAGTTCCACAAGTCGGACACACCAGCTCCGGCTGCTACACACCTACCGGACACGTCGGCTCCAACCAGCACAGAAGATCTCGTCCGAGATCGACCTACAGTTTCAGGTAAACCCTCGGAACATTGGCGCCATTGCCGGGGACCCTGGAAGTCATCACATCACCATGGCGGACGACCATGATAATGACCACGATTCAGGTTTGGAAGATAGAACGCCGCACAAGAACGCGGATGTTACACTCAGATACTCCGGAGCCCAACGGGGACAAAAATTCATCAAATCTAGGAGTGATAGAGGCGTTTCAAGATCGATTAAAGCAACTCGAGAAAGAAGCCCAACATCAACGCGAAAAAGAAGAGGATATGCATCGGGAGATAAGGCGACGCCGAGAATTAGAAGATAAACTTCTAAAACTCGAAGCCGATCTCAAAACTAAAGCTACTCGATCCACTCCAGAGGATAGCTCTCGCAAGGATCAAGATCGATTCACCAGGGAAATTATGAAGACCAAAATCCCAAAGGACTTCAAACTTCCGGATATGACTCTGTATGACGGAACTTCAGACCCCAACCATCATCTCAGCAATTTCAGAAGTATAATGTAGCTCACTGACGCCTCGGATGCAGTTCGCTGCAAGACCTTTCCAACAACTCTTACCAAGACAGCCATTAGATGGTTCGACAGCCTACCTCCAAAGTCCATCTCAAGCTTCGACGACCTGGCCAAAAAGTTCCTGGCCAGATTTTCCATACAAAAAGATAAGGCTAAACATGCACCCAGCCTACTAGGAATTAAGCAAGGAGATCGGGGGAGTCTTCGTAACTACATGAAAAGATTCAACAAAACATGCATGGACATACAAAGTCTACCAACAGAAGCTGCCATTATAGGCCTTATAAATGGCCTACGAGAAGGACCGTTTAGCCAATCTATATCAAAGAAGTACCCTGCATCCCTGGACGAAGTACAAGAACGGGTGCAGAAGTACATCAACATGGAGGAGAATTCTCGACTTGGGGAAGCCTCGAGGTTCGGTTCCGCCTACCGAGATAAAAATAAAGAATCCAAGAAAAAGGAAGATCGCTCCGGGGAGAATATAAAAAATATCATAACTACACCCCTCTTAGGGTATCGTTGGTAGATGTTTACAAAGAAGTCTGCCATACAAAAAAAAATACCCCCAGTTGGGCCACTCAAAGGCAAAAGAGGAGGAGAAAATCGGAACGAATACTGTGAGTATCATCATCGAGTCCGAGGACATTCCACCAACGAATGCTTCGACTTGAAAAATGTCATAGAAAAATTAGTAAGAGAAGGAAAACTAGATCGGTTTTTGGCCAACCGGGACGAAGAGCCAAGAAAAAGAAGAAGGGATGAAGATGTCGGACGGTCTGAGCGATCACCTCGCACACCGAGAGACACGTCCACGTGATACACGGTGGATTTGCGAGAGG